>NC_064809.1:1992865-1994730 GCF_023721935.1 Panthera uncia | reverse complement strand
TGTGTGTGTGTGTGTGTGTGTGTGTGTGTGTGTGTGTGTGTGTGTGTATTCACACACATACACACAGATTATTCAGCCATAGAGTGAAATCTTGTCATTTGCAAAAGGTTTCTAGAGGATAGAACACTAAACAAGCCAGAAAAAGAAACACTACGATTTTGCTCTTGTGAGGTTTAAGAAACAGAAAAAAAGACTCAGCTACAGAGAATGCATGGTTCCCAGAGGGGAGGTAAGCAGGGAGGGGGTGGTTAAATTCATGAGGGTAATAAAGAGGACATTCACGATGAGCACTGAGCAATGTGCAGAACTTTTAAACTATGAACAGATACAGAAAAAGTGAATATTCAACATCAATTCATGAGAAACTCAAATTTAGACTTAGAGGGAACTTATAATAAAGGCCATATTTTGAATATAACTTATTGTCAAGTTGGCTAACATACAGCACATACAGTGTGCTCGTGGCTTTGGGGGTAGATTCTCCTGGTTCATCGCTTACATACAACACAAAGCTTTTATTCTAACAAGGATGCCCACTGTCCTTTTATTCAACATAGTACTGAAGTCCTAGTTGCAGCCAAAACACAAAAAACACAAAAACGCATCCAATGAACCTTAGACACCAAAGAACTGTTAGAACTAGTAACCAACTAGTCTGAATACCAACATCAGCAATCTGCCATGTTTTTATAACACTGAGGAAAAATTCCATTTACAATTTGCCCCAAAAATAAATACGTAGGAATAATTTTAACCAACATTGATGAAAAATGGAAAACAAATGGAAAGATGTCACATGCTCAGGTGTTGGGAGAGCATTGCTAAAATGTCTTAATTCCCCAAGTGATCTACAGACTTGGCACAATCCCTATAAAGATACCACCAGTATTTTTCACTGAATAGTCCTGTGGAACCACAAAAGACCTTTAAGAAGCCAAAGTGATCTGAGGAAACAATACCAGAGGTATCAATCTGATTTCAAACTATCCCATGAAGCTGTAATAATCAGAACAGTATGGTACTGGCACAAACACCAGCACAGGAACCTGTAACAGAGGCCCAGAAATAAACCCACACATTAATGGTCAGTCTACAACACGAGAGGTAGAAGTCTATAATGGGGGAAAACATGGTCTCTTCAGGAAGTGCTGGGACAACTACATGCATAAAAGGGAGACTGGAGCACATTCTCACACCACACACAAACCAACTCAAAAACGATTGAAAACTTAAGAATGGAAACCACAAAAATCCTAATAGAAAACAGTGATCTTTTGGACATTGTCCTTAGCAACATTTTTCTAGAGATGTTGCCTCAGGCAAGTTAAACATAAGCAAAAAATCTTACAGGGCTACATTAATGTAATATTTTGCAGTGCCTGTAGCAAGGAGCAGGCTACAGAAGAGTATATAAATCAGTTCTAAGGAAAGTCGAGCAAATCCTTGAGGTAAAATAACGCAAAAATTAAAGTATTGAAGATGGTGGCGTAGGAGGACACTGGGCTCACCGCATCCTGATCACTTAGATTCCACCTACACCTGCCTAAATAACCCAGAAAACCGCCAGAGGATTAGCAGAACGGAGTCTCCGGAGCCAAGCGCAGACGAGAGGCCCATGGAAGAGGGTAGGAAGGGCAGCGAGGCAGTGCGTGCTCCACGGACTGGCGGGAGGGAGCCGGGGCAGCCCGCCGGCCAAGCAGAGCCCTAGAGTCTGGCTGGCAAAAGCAGAGGGGCCGGGCAGAGTGTGTTCTGACAGCCAGCGGGACTTGACATCTGGAAGGTTATAAGCTAACAGCTCTGCTTGGAGAACAGGAGGGCTGGACGACAACAGGAGGGCTGGACGACAACAGGAGGGCTGGACGACA
>NC_064809.1:1846463-1992855 GCF_023721935.1 Panthera uncia | reverse complement strand
GACGACAACAGGAGGGCTGGACGACAACAGGAGGGCTGGACGACAACGCTCGCCAGCGCCATCTCCCTCGCCCATCCTCCAGCCAAAATCCCAAAGGGAACCAGTTCCTGCCAGGGAACTTGCTTGCACCGCACAAACACCCAATGCTGTGTTTCTGTGGATCCATCCCTCCGGGCAGGTCTGACTCCCTCCCGGTGCCACAGGGCCCCCTCCCATAGCGGATCTCCCAAGGAAAAGCGAGCTGAGCCTGCCCCTCCCGCCCCTGTGCACCTTGCCAATCCACCCCAGCTAATACACCAGATCCCCAGCACCACAAGTCTGGCAGTGTGCAAGTAGCTCAGATGGGCCACGCCACCCCACAGTGAATCCCACCCTTAGGAGAGGAGAGAGGAAGAGAAGGTACACACCAGTCTGACTGTGGCCCCAGCAGTGGGCTGGGGGCAGACATCAGGTCTGACTGCAGCCCCGCCCACCAACGCAAGTTATTCAAGACAGCACAGGGGAAGTGCTCTGCAGTCCCACACCACTCCAGGGACTATCCAAAATGACGAAACAGAAGAATTCCCCTCAAAAACGTCCAGGAAATGACAGCTAATGAACTGATCAAAAAACGATTTGAATATAACAGAAAGTGAATTTAGAATAGTCAAAATTAATCACTGGGCTTGAAAACAGTATAAAGGACACCAGAGAATCTATTGCTACAGAGATCTAGGGACTAAGGAACAGCCAGGAGGAGCTAAAAATGCTATTAGTGAGCTGCAAAATAAAATGGAGACAACCACAGCTTGGATTGAAGAGGCAGAGGAGAGAATGGGTGAACTAGAAGATAGAATTATGGAAAAAGCTGAGAAAAAGAAAAATCCAGGAGTATGAGGGGAAAATTAGAGAAGTGATGCACTAAAGAGAAATAATATACACATAATTGGTATTCCAGAGGAGGAAGAGAGGGAGAGGTGAAGGTGTACTTGAAGAAATAGCTGAGAACTTCCCGGATCTGGGGAAGGAAAAAGGCATTGAAATCCAAGAGGCACAGAGAACTCCCTTCAGACATAACTTGAATCGATCTTCTGCACGACATATAGTGAAACTGGCAAAATACACAGATAAAGAGAAAATTCTGAAAGCAGCTAGATAAACATGCTCTAACATATAAAGGGAGACCTATAAGATTCATGACCAATCTCTCTACTGAAACTTGGCAGGCCAGAAAGGAATGGCAGGAGATCTTCAATGTGATGAACAGAAAAAAATATGCAGCCAAGAATCCTTTATCCAGCAAGTCTGTCATTTAGAACAGAAGAGATGAAGGTCTTCCCAAACAAAAACAAGGAATTTGTCACCACTAAACCAGCCCTACAAGAGATCCTAAGGGGGATCCTGGGAGACAAAGGACCAGAGACATCACTACAAGCACAAAACCTACAGACATCACAATGACTCTAAACCCATATCTTTCTATAATAACACTGAATGTAAATGGACTAAATGCTCCAACCAAAAGACACAGGGTATCAGAATGGATAAAAAACAAGACCCATCTATTTGCTGTCTCCAAGACTCATTTTAGACCTGAGGACACCTTCAGATTGAGAGGGAATGGAGAATGATTTATCATGCCACTGGAAGTCAGAAGAAAGCTGGAATAGCCATGCTTATATCAGACAAACTAGACTTTAAAGGCTGTAACAAGAGATAGAAGGGCATTATAATCACAGGGTCTATCCATCAGGAAGAGCAAACAATTGTAAATGTCTAGGCACTGAATACAGGAGCCCCCAAATATATAGAACAGTTACTCACAAACATAAGCAACCTTATTGATAAGAATGTGGAAAATTGCAGGGGACTTTAACACTCCACTTACAGAAATGGATAGATCTAGACAGTCAATAAAGAAACAAGGGCCCTGAATGATACATTGGATCAGATGGACTTGACAGATCTATTTAGAACTCTGCATTCCAAAGCAACAGAATATACTTCTCGAGTGCACATGGAACATTCTCCAAGATAGATCACATACTGGGTCACAGAACAGCCCTTCATAAGTATACAGGAATTGAAATCATACTATGCATACTTTCAGACCACAATGCTATGAAGCTTGAAATCAACCACAGGAAAAAGTCTGGAAAACCTCCAAAAGCATGGAGGTTAAAGAACACCCTACTAAAGAATGAGTGGGTCAACCAGGCAATTAGAGAAGTTAAATATATGGAAACAAATGAAAATGAAAATACAATCCAAACGCTTTGGGATGCAGCAAAGGCAGTCCTGAGAGGAAAATACATCGCAATCCAGGCCTATCTCCAGAAAGAAAAATCCCAAATACAAAAATCTAACAGCACACCTAAAGGAAATAGAAGCAGAACAGCAAAGACAGCCTAAACCCAGAAGAGAAATAAAGATCAGAGCAGAAATAAACAATACAGAATCTAACTGTAGAGCAGATCAATGAAACCAAGAGTTGGTTTTTTGAAAAAATAAAATTGATAAACCTCTAGCCAGGCTTCTCAAAAAAGAAAAGGGAGATGACCCAAAATAGATAAAATCTTGAATGAAAATGGAATTAGAATGAATCCCTCAGAGATACAAGCAATTATCAGAATACTATGAAAAATTATATGCCAACAAACTGGACAACCTGGAAGAAATGGACAAATTCCTAAACACCCACACGCTTCCAAAACTCAATCAGGAGGAAATAGAAAGCTTGAACAGACCCATAACCAGCGAAGAAATTGAGTCAGTCATCAAAAATCTCCCAACAAAGAGTCCAGGACCAGATGGCTTCCCAGGGGAGTTCTACCAGATGTTTAAAGCAGAGATAATACCTATCCTTCTCAAGCTATTCCAAAAAAATAGAAAGGGAAGGAAAACTTCCAGACTCATTCTATGAAGCCAGTATTACTTTGATTCCTAAACCAGAGACCCAGTAAAAAAAACTACAGGCCAATATCCCTGATGAATATGGATGCAAATTCTCAATAAGATACTAGCAAACCGAATTCAACAGCATATAAAAAGAATTATTCATCATGATCAAGTGGGATTCATTCCTGGGATGCAGGGCTGGTTCAACATTCACAAATCAATGGGATATATCACATTAATAAAAGAAAAGATAAGAACCAGATGATCCTGTCAATCGATGCAGAAAAGGCATTTGACAAAATTCAGCAACCTTTCTTAAAAACCCTCGAGAAAGTCGGGATAGAAGGAACATAAAGATCATAAAAGTCATTTATGAAAAGCCCACAGCTAACATCCTCAATGGGGAAAAACAGCTTTTTCCCCCTGGAGATCAGGAACACGACAGGGATGTCCACTCTCACCACTGTTTAACATAGTGTTGGAAGTGCTAGCATCAACAATCAGACAACAAAAGGAAATCAAAGGCATCAAAATTGGCAACAATGAAGTTAAGCTTTCACTTTTTGCAGATGACATTATACATGGAAAATCCGATAGACTCCACCAGAAGTCTGCTAGAACTGGTATGTGTATTTAGCAAAGTTGCAGGATACAAAATCAATGTACAGAAATCAGTTGCATTCTTATACAATGAAGCAACAGAAAGACAAACTGATCCCATTCACAGTTGCACCAAGAATCATAAAATACCTAGGAATAAATCTAACCAAAGACATCAAAGATCTGTATGCTGAAAACTATAGAAAGCTTATGAAGGAAGTTGAAGAAGATATAAAGAAATGGAAAAACATTCCATGCTCATGAATTGGAAGAATAAGTATTGTCAAAATGTCAATACTACCCAAAGCTATCTACATATTCAATGCAATCCCAGTCAAAATTGCACCAGCATTCTTCCCGAAGCTAGAACAAGCAATCCTAAAATTCATATGGAACCACAAAAGGCCCCGAATAGCCAAAGTAATTTTGAAGACCAAAGCACAAGGCATCACAATCCCAGACTTTAGCCTCTACTACAAAGCTGTAATCAAGAGAGCATGGTATTGGCCCAAAAACAGACACATAGACCAACGGAATAGAATAGAAACCCCAGAACTAGACCCACAAACATATGGCCAACTCATCTTTGACAAAGCAGGAAAGAACATCCAATGGAAAAAAGACAGTCTCTTTAACAAATGGTGCTGGGAGAACTGGACAGCAACATGAAGATTGAAACTAGACCACTTTCTCACACCATTCACAAAAACAAACTCAAAATGGATAAAGGACCTGAATGTGAGACAGGAAACCATCAAAACCCTAGAGGAGAAAACAGGAAAAGACCTCTCTGACCTCAGCCGTAGCAATTTCTTACTCGACACATCTCCAAAGGCAAAGGAATTGAAAGCAAAAATGAACTACTGGGACCTTATGAAGATAAAAAGCTTCTGCACAGCAAAGGAAACCAACAAAACTAAAAGGCAACCAACAGAATGGGAGAAGATATTTGCAAATGACCTATCAAAGGACTAGTATCCAAAATCTATAAAGAGCTCACCAAACTCCACACCCAAAAAACAACCCAGTGAAGAAATAGGCAGAAAACATGAATAGACACTTCTTTAAAGAAGACATCCAGATGGCCAACAGGCACATGAAAAGATGCTCAACATTGCTCATCAGGGAAATACAAATCAAAACCACACTCAGATATCACCTCACGCCAGTCAGAGTGGCCAAAATGAACAAATCAGGAGACTATAGATGCTGGAGAGGATGTGGAGAAACAGGAACCCTCTTGCACTGTTGGTAGGAATGCAAATTGATGCAGCCACTCTGGAAAACAGTGTGGAGGTGCCTCAAAAAGTTAAACAGACCTACCCTATGACCCAGCAGCACTGCTAGGAATTTACCCAAGGGATACAGGAGTACTGATGCATAGGGGCACTTGTACCCCAATGTTTATAGCAGTACTCTCAACAATAGTCAAATTATGGAAAGAGCCTAAACGTCCATCAACTGACAAATGGATAAAGAAATCGTGGTTTATATGCACAATGGAGTACTACGTGGCAATAAGAATGAAATATGGCCCTTTGCAGCAACGTGGATGGAACTGGAGAGTGTTATGCTAAGTGAAATAAGCCATACAGAGAAAGACAGATACCATATGTTTTCACTCTTATGTGGATCCTGAGAAACTTAAACCCATGGGGGAGGGGAAGAAAAAAAAAAGGTTAGAGTGGGAGAGAGCCAAAGCATAAGAGACTCTTAAACTGAGAACTGAGGATTGATAGGGGGTGGGAGGGAGGGGAGGGTGGGTGATGGGTATTGAGGAGGGCACCTTTTGGGAGGAGCACTGGGTGTTGTATGGAAACCAATTTAATAAGTTTCATATATTGGAAAAAAAGGAAATTAAAGTATTTACATATAAAGAAAAAAATATTTTGCTAACTGAAGGAAACCAACAATTCAAAGGGTGACCTACTCAATGGGAGAAGATACTTGCAAATGATATCCGATAAGGGGCATTCTGCAAAAGGCAGAACGAATTCACCTAACTCAGCACCAAAAATACAACCCAATTAAAAAATGGGCAGAGAATCTGAATCTAGACGTTTTTCCAAAGATGATATCCAGATGGACAACACATGCGTGAAAGAAGCCTCAACACTGATCCTCAGGAAAATGCAAATCAAAACCACAATGAGATCCCCTCATACCAGTCAGAATGGCCAGTAGCAAGACAATTCCTGGCAAGAATGTGGAGAAAAGGACCCCTGTACACTGCTGGTGGGCACATAAACTTGTACAGTCACTATGGAAACCGGTAGGAAGATTCTTTCAAAAACAATTACCATGTGATCCAGTCGTTCCACTACTATTTACTCATACAAATTAGTTCAAGAAAACATGTGCACCCGTTTATTGTGGCATTATTTACGATAGCCAAGATATGGCAGCCCAAGTGTCCATCCATAGATGGATAAAGGGGTATGTATACAACACAGTATTACTCAGCTTTAAAAAGAACATGCTCTTTCCATTTATAACAAAGCAGATGAATCTATGTGGAGGGTATAAGGCTAAGTGACATTGGACCAAGAAATACCATGATTTCGTTTATGGGGAATCTAAAAAACAATCAACAAAAATAAACATTCATAGAACAGATGGTTGCCAAAGGAAAGTGGGGGGGGTGAAATGGGGGCATTAAAAGTACAAACTTCCTGTCAAGTCACAGGGTGAGAAGTGCAGCATGGGGAATACAGTCAGTAATGCTGCAATATACTTACAGCAGTGAGCATCTTGTAACATATACACTTGTTGAATCACGGTTGTATACCTGAAACGCATTACAGCTCAACTACAATTACAGGAAGGGCAGGTAGGTTTTTAATAGTTATACACTGTCCTTTATTTACTCTATAGACCCAATGCATGTCCATGAAAATCAAGGAATCCCTCAAAAAACTAGACTGGGTCCTCAGTAGGTTTAATGGTCATTACCGGCAAAAACCTTCCTAATGTGCAATGAGAAAACATCCTCTAATCCAGATCAAGACATACAGATGGCCAAACACATGAACTCAGGATCACTAGTCAGGGAAATGAAAATTGAAACCACATGGAGTTATCACTTAACAGCTGTCAATGTCTATAACAAGAAAGAAACAGCAAGCGTTGTCAAGGATGCAGAAAAGGGAACCCTCTTGCACTGCTGGGAATGTAGACTGGTGCAGCCACTGAGGAAACCAGTAGGGAGGTTCCTTAAAGTAAACCTAGAATTGCCTTACAATACAGTTATCCCAGTGCTTGGTATTTACCCAAAGAAGGGAAAACACTAGCTTGGAAAGAGAGCTACACCTTGCTGTTTACTGCAGTGTTTACAATAGCAAAGATACAGAAAACATAAGAGTCCATCCATAAGTTAATGGATACAGAAGATAACCCATTCTGTTTGTATATACGTGGTATATGTATTCAGTGGAGTATTACTCAGCCAGAAGAATGTGATCTTACCATGTTACAACATGGACAGGCCTAGAAGGGATAATGCCAAATAAGTTAGAGTCAAATTTTTACTCATTTGTGGAATTTAAGAAAAAAAAAAAAAAAAAAAAAAAACCCAGGCTCCCCAGTACACAGAACTGGCAGTTACCAGAGGAGAGGTGGTGGGGGGAGGGGGGGGTGAACTAAAGGGACTAAAAGTAAACTGAACTCGAGCACAGAGAAATACATGAAAATGCTGAATGATTATATTGTATACCTGAAACAAATACTACATTAGTTATAACTGAAATAAAAGAAAATACAAGTGAGCTGGAAAACAAAGACCAAAACCAGCCATGAGGATAGTAGGCCGAGAAAAATGGAAGCCAGAGACTGAGCGGCTCCAGAGGCCTTGCTGTAAGCCAGGTGCACTCTGGGGGGGGGGGGGGGGGGGGGGGGGCTGTAATGCTAGTAGGGCTGGGGATTCTATTTGAAAAGTTAAGTTGGGTATCCTTTTCCAACCACTTCTAAAACCACCGTCAAGGAAGTTAAAGGCTTACACAAAAGGGAAGTTTTAAATACCATAGAAGAATGATCTTGTCTTGACCCTGGAGAATAAGTTTGTATTAGAATTAGGGTATTTGAGGTGCTCTCAAAGATTTTAACACATCAATACTGTAAAGACATTCCATTCCTCTAAAGAAAACAGCAAGAACATGGAGGTACTAACTGGGGAAATGGATTTTCACTTTAAGATGTTTGAGAGAGAGGAGAGTGCATGTGGGGAGAGGCAGAGAGAATCCCAAGAAGGCTCCACGCTGTCAGCACAGAACCCCAAGAGGGGTTAAAACTCACAAGCTGGGGGATCATGACCTGAGCCAAGATCAGGAGTCGGACACCTAACTGGGCCACCCAGGCACCCCTTTTAAACAAATTTTACTAACTTGAAGATAGAAAGCACACAGATCAGTACAGGGGAAAAAAAAAAATAGAAGGAAAAACACCCATTTAAACACACGAAGGACCAATGAATGGGAGGATGTTTGACATCTTACAACTTCAAAGTAACAGTAATACAGGTTTCTAACTATTAATTTGGCAAAAGTAGTCCAGTATAACCATACTACAGCCAGAAAAGCCCATTTGCGTTATTACTGGTGTGAAAGGAAATCTTGGGCAGAGGTCCCAAGAACTTCTAATCCTTTCACAAACTCAAACACGTACATCCCACGTGCTGTAACATCCCTCCCAGAGGAGAGAGGGTCACACGTGAGCACAAAACCTGCTCAGGAACCTGAGCCCACAACACTCAGACTGTATGCAGGGAAGACCTCCGGTAATGGAAAACTGAAAACGCCACGTGTTCACACACTACAGCTGTGGAGGGGGAGTACAGCTATACGTGAAAGGGGACAGATCGTGGGGTTGGGCACTAGAAAATAAAATTCAGACTGCACATAGCCTAACGCCAGTCATAGAAGATCAAAGGTAGAAGATAGACGGTCCTATGTAGGATGCACACTTTGATAAAAACAAGAACAAAGGAAAGACACAAAATCAGGGACATCCGTCTAGGTCAGACAGGACAATGGGTCTTGACCACAGCCTACAAGTACCTTAGTGGTCTTGCCAATTACTTCTTAGATGTTGAGATAAGTATTTTTGTTGCTTCTTCTATTTTTTCCTCCAAATTTTTATTTACATTCCAACATGCCATTAATATTAATTTCAGGTGTAGAATTTAAGGATAAATCACTGAAGTATTAAGTTTATTACGCTTCCCAACTTATAGAACATTCTCAAATGCATTAGTCATCACATATCAAAGATTTTGTAAATGTATCAGTAATAACAATGACTTAATGTCACCTTTTACTATTTGAGTCTAAGAATTGGAGAAATAAGTTACTAAAAGTATGTTTTATTGTATAAATAGGTGACAAAGTAACCCCAACTGTATCTTCATTAAGACAAAGTTCTGATAGATTAGTCTGGTTATTAATGATCTGGAAAGATCAAGATGCTAAGAAATGCTCTCATAAAGAAGTGTTCAAAGTGAACTAATCAAAGCTTCTCAAATTATGACAGGGATTGAAACCTTGACACAAATTTGTTTTGACAGTAGTCAAGGGATTCCGAATAAAAGTCTATAACTTAATCACATAATTTCAAAAAAGGAGTCACAACCAGAAATACTCTTGCACACCACCAGCAAGACACCCAGTGGAAGCAGGGGATGGAAACAGCACATGGCAAGTGATGGAAGTTTGATTCTGGGGAAGGAAATCAGCCTAAAAAAAAAAAATCCCCCCCCCCCCCCCCCCCCCCGGCCAAGGGCAGGAATTTCCTAACATGCTTATGCAAATTTTTTAATCTTATAATCCTGCCACCCACCATAGAAGCTTATCCACCAGATGTTATGGGTCCAAAATACCTGAAATACTCACTGAAGAGTATCCTACATTTCTGACACCACAAACCCGGTCTCAGAGGACAAGGCATTGCTGCTACACTCAGTTTTTTTTTGTTTTTTTTTTTTTTTTGTTTGTTTGTTTTTTTGAGTAGCAAATACCTTCCAGTTTAGGTGAAATTAGACATTAGGTATTTGAGAAGACTGTAATAGCACACATAGTTGAAGGACTTCAGTCCATTTGGAATTTTCCAACTTTAGTTGGAAAACACAGTTTAACACTCCTTAGTAGGATCTTTAAGATTTGTAACTATTCCAACACCTTCCTCTTAGGGAGTTTTAGCCTTCAGCCTTACACAGGAACGACTGTAAGAATGCCCCCCTACAAAGGAATAATCTTTGTACACACTCACATACACAATATTTGCACATGTGCATAGGTGTCATTCTTGAATGTGTTAATTCTTGAGTTGTGGTAATGAATTCAGTTTGTGTTCTTACCCAAAATTCCATTATCAACTCTCTATGCCCCACACATAGCATAGTTACTACTACAACTTAAATACTTAGTACATTAAATTGGATATTCAAGTCAAATTTCAGGGTTAGTGGAAAGAAATCTATAGTAATCCTTTCTCCAAGTCCTTGGTACTTAAGACATTGTTTTAATATTTTTTTTTTTTTTTGAGAGCAAGCGTTCGCACACATGCAGGGGAGTGGCAGAGACACAGACACAGAATCTGAAGCAGGCTCCAGACTGAGCTGTCAGCAGTGAGCCAACACGGGGCTCGAACCCACAAACCGGGAGATCATGACCTGAGCCGAAGTCAGACACTTGACCAACCGAGCCACCCAGGTGCCCCAGTACTAAAGATACTTTAAAAATATAAACCCACAGGGCACCTGGATGGCACAGTCAGTCAAGCACCTGACTCGATTTCAGCTCAAGTTCGGGAGATGGGAGCCCCATGCTGTCAGCACGGGACCTGCTAGGGATTCTTTCACCTTTCTGCCCCTCCTCTTGCTCACACACTCTCATTGCTCTCAAACTTTAAAAATTAAAGGTGGGGGGGAACTGGAGAGAAGAAAGCCATAAGTCTATATATTAAGTCTATAAGGAAGATGGGGAAATAGGAACCCATCTAGCAGATACAAGAGGGCATCCACAAACCTACGGGGAAGAAGGCTGATCTAAATGTAGATTCCTCAAAAGTTCAGAAACTAGGGCCCCTCCAGTAACACTGAGTTGATGAAGGGGGGCGAAGTCAAAAAGGTGGCTTTTGATGGTTGTGTGTTGACCACAGTATTCTTAACCATTTGGTCCAACAGAATTCTAGGGGTGTAAGGGCCTTTCTGGATGGAGAAAACACTTAAGCCAGTGATGCTGACTGAATCCTATAGGGGGCGAAATTCTCCAATCATCAGAAGCCCTGAATAGAACAAAGACTGACCCCTCCCCCCCAAGAAAATTCCCTCTGCCCTCAAACTGGGACAGGAATTTTCCCTTCAGTGGGACTCAAACCAAAACCCCTGCTTTTGGGGGGTTAGGCCTGCCAGCCCTTGGACCAGAAAGTAAGCCATTAGCTTTCCTGGGTCTCCAATTTATGACAGATCTTAGGACTTTCCAGCCTCCATAACAATAAGAGCCAATTCCTTCTTATAAATCCCATGTATGGATTTCTATGCATGCACATCCTACTGGTTCTCTCTCTCTGGAGAATCCAAATACAAGTCAGGGTTGCTTGGAGTCTTGAGAAGCAATGTGCTCCTCGGATGTTTTCCTCATTCCGGGCTCCTGCCCCTGCCTTCCACTCATGCAAGTCTGCGAATTTATTCCATGTGAGGAGACAGAGGCTCAGGACTGGAAAACAGTCACAATTAAGGTCATGGCCTTCCTGCCAGGAGCAGTCCCGCCTTGCTCACTGGAGGCTGCTGCCTAGTTCTTCCGAACTTGGCTCACCAATCACTGTTGGATCGGGGTACCTGGGGGGCTCGGTCGGGTAAGTGTCCAACTTCGGCTCAGGTCATGATCTCACGGTTCAGGAGTTCGAGCCCCGCCTCGGGCTCTGGGCTGACAGCTCAGAGCCTGCTTCCGATTCTGTGTCTCCCTTTCTCTGCCCCTGCCCCACTCATACGCTCTCAAAAATGGGTAAATATTAAAACTTAAAAATAAAACACTATTGAATGGATCCCTAGATTTAAGATTACACTTATGAAGAACCTGAACCCCACCAAGAATAAGACATTTTGTTTCGTGAAAACACACGTTTTACCCACCAAATTACTTCATCGTCAAGCTCAAGACTCCAAATACCAGTTTATTCTATTATTTTCATCTACAAATACTCATGAATGGCCCAATATCCAAGGAAAGTCTAGGACCCGAAGTATAAAGCTTTTTAAGAGTTCAGGCAAGTAGTACACAACTTTATACAAAGAAAAATTCACAAGCCAGGTCATTAAGTTCTTAGAGTGACAACACACATCATTGTGCACCTGAGACAAGGCACTTCTCAAAGACATTCGGACAAATCTCCATATTTGTTGTAACAAAAGCTCAATAGAAAAACTGGAATATAGATGGACTCGAACAGAAGCACAGGTAACAGGAAGAGGGAAGGCACTTGAGGGATTAATCCTACACAGTTCAACACCTCCACGTCCATGAGGAGGGAGTGTGGGGCAAGCAGAGAGCACAGCACAAGCTAACAGCACACCCCTCCCCCAATAGGTGGGATGTGTGTGTGACTGTGACATTCCTCAGACACTCTTGGCCGCCCAGAACAGGGGAAAGGAAGGAAAGCAGCTGGTTGACCAACAGATCAGTCATGCAGGACAGGAGTCTCCAAGTTTACCGACAACTTAGTAACCTGCAAGAAAAAGGCAATCCTATCCAAAGCTTAATTTCCAGAAACCTACAGACTCCGTTTCCTGGAGCCCAAATATCACCATCAAGATGTAAGGGGGGTTTAAGTGCTTGCCATGGTGATGTGGGAAACTAAGGCAGGTGAAAAATTCCTTTACTGCCTACAGCCCAGTGACAAGTCCTTGAAACAGAATGACCTCCCCCTAGGAGCTCACCTGTCTCGATGAGGATACCTTGCTAGACGCATGAGGGAATCTTGGTTTAACATTATCCTGACTCCCCCCACCCCACGAGGAACCCGTAAGCCTACTTTAACCTACAACAAGCTTCCTTGGGAAACTTCCTTTACCTCACCCTCACCCCAAGATATATGCTGGTAATCATCCTCCAAGCTTAGGGCCCCCCCCATATACATCTGAAGGGTCTCATGACTGAGGTTTTCCTAAATGGTAATAAATGGCTTGTTTTCCTAACAATACCCAGCCCCTCAAGGTCCTGGAAACCTTGCTTCCAAAATACCAGAGACTTACTCTATCCTTAAGCCCTAACCTGACAGTATATAACCAGTTACCTGCCACAAGCCCCGTGCAGCTCGGTTTACAGGTTCTGTTCCTGTGCTTTTATAGTCACATTTTTGCACCAAAGAGGCCTTCAAGAATTTTCTTGGCCATCAGCTTGAAACCACCCTACCATCACCCCAAAGCTTCATCAGGAACTTCCAAACATGGGTGAAGGAAACCAACTAAACCCAGAAAGGGGAGCCTCAAGAGTGAATGGTTTCCTAGTCAAAATGGCTCACTCCAGCAACTCCATATTTAAAGCTATATACTTCAACAAGACACCTCAATGGTAAAATTCCAGGAGAAAGAAAAAATCTAGTCCTACTGAAGAGAATTACAACATCCTTAGATTTCTCAATAGCAACAGTGGAAGTTATGAAATCATTTCCACAGTGTTTCCTAACAATGAAAAGTTATTTATAACTTGGAATTCTACCCCCAAACTATTAGTCAAGGGACATAATGGCACAACTATTCAGGAGTTTTATAACAAAACCTCGTTTCCCATAGATTTTCTTGCCAAAATCTACCTGATGGGCTTCACCAAAACAAGGGCAGAGAAGAAACACAGGATCCCAGAAAACAGAGTAAGGAGACAGAGAAACCGAAGAGGACATGGAAGGCAATTCTGACCTCCCATAGGCAGAATGTACAAAGATTCCAAATTGGAGGAAGATTGATAATCTTGAGCCAGGAATGCTGCATGCATTTGTATCCATAATGGTTTCCTTCCAATGGCCACAGAGAATTATAGTGAAAACAATTAGGGCTATGAATCTCAGATCTTGGATTGGAACGTGCCTGACAATTTCAGAGGTCACCACGAGGCTTGCTGTTATTTTGCTAATCAGCTTCTTGGCCAGAGCATTCTGATCTCCAGAGAGAAACTGGCCAGAACTAAACAAAAATATTTCAGTAAATACCTGGAGATGGAGAACGGTGAAGCATGTTTAACAGTGACTTTCCCAGGACGACTGGAGTATCAATGTACCAAGACTGAGCACTCTGGTCATGGACAGTGTAGAGGGCTTGGGATGGACGCATAAAAGGTCTCCATCCATAAATCAAGGTCAGAGACCAAAAGTGACCCTAATGACCATCTCAGAAACTGCCTTGTTTACAATCATGCATCATTTGTTTTCAAATGCAGTTTATTTTACAGTTTTGCTGAAATATTACTTTACCCCTATTGGATTTTATCTTCTAATTCTTAGCATTGTGCTTAGAGCTAACAGCATGAAACATCATGTGTGCACATTTCTTGTATGGGCAGGTCAAAAATTTAGACTACATGGTCGAAACCTTTGAAAAACTTTTTGCAGTGACACAATGTACAAGTGTGTCCTTGGGTCTCCTCCCTCCAAAAAAAAATCCTCCACTGCCCTTGATGGTACCTTTTAAGACATCACTAGTCTGGGCCCAGGGACTGAAAAGTTACAGAAGCATCATGAAAAGTCTTGAAAACGTTAGACCCAGTTGCTTATCTGCAATGTTGAGATGCTAAATCCCCAAGAGAAATGGATCTACAAAGCAGCCTGCATTAAGCAGAGCGAATGATTTACAATGTGAAACAAGTAACGTGCAGTCCCTAGCAGATTAGTTTCTAAGACCATCTAAACCATCACCATTCAGTGCATGTACCAGCCACTGTTTTTGCAAGGTTCTGGGCACAAGAAAAAGCAGCTCCTACCTTTAAGGAGAGAATACAAAGTGAAGGGGGTAGGAGAAGATTCCACGCAAATGGAAAGCAAAAGAAAGCCTGGACAGCTCTACTTATCAGAAAATGGACTTCAAAACAAAGACCACAGTAAGAGACAATGAAGGGCATTACATCAGGATAAAGGGGTGAAATACGACAAGAGCATGTAAATATACTCCCAACAAGGAACCTACATATATACAGCAATCATCAACTGAAGCAAAAGGAGAAATGGCAGGGGACTCCAACACCCACATAGGCCAATGGAGAGATCATCCCATTAACGAGGGAACGTTGGCCCTGAATAACACATTAGACAAGATGGACTTTATATACAGAACATTCCATCCCAAAACACATCAGTACACACAGAACATTCTCCAGGATAGAGGTTAGGCCACAAGACTAAGACTGAAATCGTATCTTTTTTTGGCAGGTGGGGGCAGGGGAAGATAGGAAACTAAAAAGCAATTACAAAAAAAATTAACATCTACAAACTATGTGGAGATCAATAGGCTAATGAAAAAATGGATGAAAGAAACCAAAAAACACCTGGAGTTAAATGAAAACAAAGCTTATAGGATACAGCAAAAACAGCTTATAGAGGGAGATTTATGGCCTTAAGCACCATTTCAAGAGGGAAAAAAAATCTCAACCTAACTTTACACTTCAAGGAACAAAAAAATGAAGTCCGTAGTTCTACCAGAGCAGAAGTGAAATCAAGAATGGAAAAGACCAACAAGAGTGGTTTCTCTCCGAAGGAACAAAATTGACACACCTTTGGTTAGACTCAGCCAAAAAAGAGGGCTCGAGGAAAATTACAATGCACACAAAAATACAAAAGGATTGTAAAAGGCCATTATGAAAAGTTAATACACCAACAGGTTGGTTAATCTAGAAGAAATGAGTAAATTCCTATACCTTTACCATCTTTCAAGACTGAATCACAGAGAATCTGAATGGACTAATTACTAGTAAGGAGATTGGAGTCACTAATCAAAAACCAACAAAAAAACGGTCCTGGACCAGAGGGCTTCACAGGTAAATTTTCCCACACTCGATAAGGATTCTCTTCAAACCCTTTCACAACAGAGAGGAACATTTCCAAACTCCTATGAGGCCAGCATTGCCAGGACAAAAACCAAACACGGACACAAGACCTACAGGCCAGTATCCCTGAGGAGCACAGACACAAAAATCCCCAAATTATCAAACCAAGTTCAATACTACATTAAGAGGATCATTCATGTTCAAGCAGGATTTATTCCAGGGATGCAGGGATCCAGGGTTCCACATCCACAGATCAGTCTGTATGATACCCTAAAACAAAATGATCTAAAAAATGTATTTCAGTAGATGAAGAAAAAGCTCTGGACAGAATCCAACATCCATTTATGTTAAGAAAAAACTCAAATTGGGAATAAAGAGAAAAAGCACACGGCAGACAAACTCAGTGGTGGAAAGCTGGGATGGTTTCCTCAGAATGTGGGATCCTGGTCTTGGTGATCTGCTTTTTACACCAAGTTTTAAGTCCTAGCCAGACTAATTAGGCAAGAGGAGGCATCCAAATTGGAAAGTAAAACTGTCACTATTTACATATGACATGGGGTTTTATGTAGAAAACCCAAAGGACTCTGCCAAAAATCTGTTCAAGTAAACGGTGAAGTTGCAGGATACAATAGCATTCTACAATAACCTGTTGTGTTTCTATACACAAACCATCAGGACTTAGCTTCACTTGCAATTGCATCCAAAAAACCCCACAAAAACAAAAACATCTAGTAATAAGTATAATCAAGGAGGTGGAAGAGATACACTGATAATTTTAGGAAACCGATGAAATTGGAGGAATGTATTACATGTTCATGGGTTGTGAGAATATTGTTAATGATGTCCACCATACCCAAAGCAGTCTAAGATTCAATGCCTTGGAAGTTTTCACAAAATAGAGCCTAAGATTTGTATGGGAGCCAAGATACTGAATAGCCAAAGTGACATTAAAGCTGGAGGCATCTCACTCCCTGATTTCAAACTATTACAGAACTACGGTAATTAAGACACTGTAGTATTGACAGGCAGCACACCGCTCAATGGAGCCCAGAAATAAACCTGTGCATTTATGGTCAATTCGTTTGCAATAAAGGAAAAAAAATACAACAGGGAAAGGACAGTCTCCATAACTGGTGCTAGGAATTTTGTATGTGGACAGCCACATGCAAAAGAATGAGACCAGACCGCTATGTTAGGCAGTACACAAAATTAACTCAAAGTGGATTAGAGCTCAGAAACCACAGAACAAGCCAAAACAGATGGTAAGCTCCTTGACACTGGCTTGGCAAGGTTTTTCATCTGATGTCACAGGCAATGACAAAATTCAACAAGTGAGACTATATCAAATTAAAAGCTTCTGCACAGAGGAAACAAGGAAAAGGCAAACCACTGAATGGAAGAAAATATTTACCAATCCTATCTGATGGGGGTTAGATTGAAGATACACAGAACTCCTAGAATAAAAACATGCAAGAACAATAAAAACATCAGATTAGAAATGGCAGGAGTATCTGAATAGACATTTTCCCCAAGATACATACAGATGGCCAGCAGGTACCCTGGAAATGTGCTCAACGTCCCTAATCAGGAATATGCAATCAAAACCACAAGGTGATAGCACACCTTTTAGGAGGACTATCAAAGACCCAAGAAACAAGTGTTGGAAACTTGTAGAGAAGGGGCCTTGTGCACTGTTGGTGGAAATGTAAGTTGGTACAGCCACTATGAAAACTATGGGGGGCAGGTTCCTCAGTTAAAAATTGAGCTGCCATATTCAGCAATCCCACTTGTGGGGATCTGAAAAATGAGAACACTAATAGGATTACATGAACCTCGATGTTCACTGCAGATTTACCATAACCAAGAAATAGCCCACGTGTCCATTGATGGGTGACTAGATACAAGGGTATATACATATATACACACATACTTTTCAACCATAAAGGAAATCTTGTTATTCACCAGGACACAGATGGACCTTGAGGGCATTAAATCCGAGCAGGACAAACACCATATGATGCCACTGACGTTAAATAGAAGGGAGCTCCTAGATACAAAGCAAATGGGCAGTTACCAGAAGTGGAAAGGTGAAGGGGGTCCAAACTTCCAGTTAGGAATTACTGGGATACAACGAACAGCAGGACTAGTTGATTCTGTACCGAGTATTTGAAAGTTGCAGAGAATAGACCTTAATAGCCCCAGTCGCCAGAAAAAGTCAATTTATAACCATGCATAGGGACAGGTGTTGAGACAAATTTTTCCCCCCTCAATGTAGACAGATACTGAATCATGCCATACAGGTACCTACACCTGTTGCAGGTCCATTATACCTCAGAAAAGGTGAGTGTGACAGATGTAGTTGTTGGAACATGGAATCAGGCTCTAGTGTGGAGTTTTGGTCTCCCCTGAGAGGTAGAGCAGGACATATGCACTGGCCAAGACACCCACACCCACACCATGGACTTGACGTTCATACCCTCACATCCCCCTATGCTGTCAGTTTATGTATACATTCTATTTTGAGAACAGAGTCCCCAAGTTCAGCATTCTCACGCATGCCCTGCAAGGAAGACCAATACTCCTACTTTAAGCAAAAGAAAACCAAGAACAATTTCCTCTAAGGTGTGACACCTGTAAATAGGTGCAGTTTAATGAGCAAATTAGCGAGGCGATTTGAAACCGTGGCCTTCGGTGACCCCAAGGGAACACAGCCCATATTACTTCCCAGTGAGAATGGGGTAGCCCGTAGCTCTGCTGGCGACCTCGTCCATTTTTGCTGTGCTTTTCCAGACTTAGATTGCTCGATCACAATGCCTGTTCTCTAAATACCAGAGAAATCCACCAACAGGACTAATAAGGACCATTGCTCAGGCAGCGGTCCTCCCCAACTCAGGCAAATCAGGTCTTCAAAGTGTGAATTACCCCTATGTGTAAATACTTGAAAAGTCATGAAAACTTGTTTTCTAAGTAAATTCAGTGTGAACAAGTAATACTATACCGTAAGAATTCATAGCAATCTCAGAGAAAATAAGCTTGATCTCTTGTACAGAAGTTAATGTGGTGGATCCAGATGGTTCCATTGCTTCTAAGTCTGAACATAAGTGTCTTACCTATCAGCAAAGATTACCATCTCTGAGACAGTAGAGAACAATTGAAGGGAAAAGAAGTCCCACAGAACATCGGCGCTCTCCAAAAGAGCAGCATCGATACAGAATTGCAACGCCAAGACCGTCTGCACATAACGTGAGGTGATCCGATAGGACGTTTGTAGGAAATTCAGGCTTTTCCCAAGGAAAAGTCAACACAGATTACATTCTTCCTCCCAGAAAACCGCCCCCTCAGCACCCCCGGTGAGTCAGGAAGATCCCCCGGGAATATCGAAGGTCTTGGTCCCACACTGAGCTATAGAATGTCTGAGGACTCTGCTGCAGTATGCCAGCCGCCGTCAGGAAGGCACTCGCTGCATCCTCGTCCTCAGCAAGGAGTACCAACATGTGGTTTTTCTGCCCTTTGCTGGCAGCTGTCAGATTTGTACTCCCGTAGCGGCCAGCAGCACATTATCGTTCCCGAGAAACGGCACATCTCTGACATTGCAAGATCTGACCCACTGCTTTTTTTTTTTTTTAACAGAAATACCTGAAATGACAGCCCATCTCCCCCACCCCTTTCTGCACACAAGCATTCAAAACTAGCTGTGCAGCCAGTCAAAATTCACTCAAATGTTGCCTCAGATACTCTTGGATTACGAAGGGATTTGTACACAAGGATTTAAGATTCTGACTTAAAGCATGAAGTTTCCCAGAACACAAAAGGAATGAAAAGAAACACATCTTGATGTGGAAGCTAGATATATTCCTAATCTGCCAGTTTGAGTACTTCCTAAAATGGTCTATCACTTTAGTAATTAACCCCACTGAACACGGACTCAATAAAGACCGAGTCCACTAGGCACACACGGCAATAAACTGGAGCCCCAGGTCTACCAAGTACAGCCCAGGTTACCTGGTTTTTCCAGACAATATCCGACAGCTTTGACTTGAAGGAGCTGACCCTTGATTTTTCATCATCCTGCCAAAACAGTGATGATCCAGCATGGCAGGAAGAGGTCTCTATGCCTTCCATACAGGATCTGAACCGCCAGAATTCCCTTCCTTCAAATCACTTGTAAGTTGACCAAAGCAAATCACAACAGCCTGACTTTAGGGGACTCAGGTCATTATCAAGGTTTTTTAATTTGCAGAGTTTCTTATGGCTAACACATACCTCCTACCCCCTACTTCATAGGATGTAGGAACAGATCAAAGTAGAATGGTCTTGATCCCATTAGGACACCAGCATTAGTGCGGGAGCAATCATAGAAGTAATTGACTATACTTTACCGGCACCGGGAGGAGTCCATGGTCAAGACCCATCCTGCTCTGGGTTAATGCCCATATCCTCCACCTTCTGCTGTGCGCCCATGTGTTAGGTTCTCATCCCTCGGAGGCATTTAGCATTTCTGAGACTCAAAGTGCAACAGGAGAACTATCTTGGAGGGTCGGTTACTGCTGCCTGCAGTTTACTGCTCACACCCCTGCTCCCTCAGAGAGGCCAAGTACACGACTTCCATCCCGACATTTTTAGGATTATCTGAAAACCTGCATAAGAAAGGCATATATTCCCTCTGGTGATGTGTAACTTAGGGACTTCAGTACATCCAGTAAAGCTTTTATCAGTAGTATAGATTAACTCCTAGGGTCTAAGGTTTACAGTACAAGTAACATGACCCAATTTTAAAACATTTTAGGTTTTAGGATTATAGAAACCTGAAAATACAAAAGATCCCAAGGACTCTATGGAAGACATTACAGTACATTTGTCACAAGTAGGAAATGAAATTCTTTACTAACATCCATAGGTTTCTTCCTATTTGTTCCTCCCTGTGTCCTTTTTCTGTTCCAGGATCCCACAAAGGACACATTACACTGGAGTGTCCAGTCTCCTTAGGCTTCTCTTGGGTGTGGTAGTTTCTCACACTTCCCGATGTTTGAAGACCTGGGCACTTTTGGGGGGTGCTGGTACTCGGGAAGCTCCTTCAAATGGAGTTTGAGGTCCTTCTCAGACCAGGTTAAAGACCTTTGAAACCCATTGCAAGGTTCCATGTGGTTGCCATGACTAGTCACCATCAGCATGGACCTTGGTCACCTGGCCAAGGTAGTGTTCATCCACATTCTCCCACTCTTTCTACACTCAAGTAATATTCCACTAAATACTTCTACTGGAGTTTAGAATTCTGCACAGATCTCTGCCATTTATATGCTCAATAACTATCCCTACAAACTCAAGGACACTTATGTTCTACTTTGGCTTATAACTTAGTTGCTCAAATTATTCAAATTTGACCATTTGGAGGTTTCAGTTGGCTGTGTCCCTTTCATCTACTCAATGCTTGTTAGCACTTTCTCCCTGGAATTACAAGAGGCACCAGGCTTACGGAAACTCCCTTCTCTACTTTCGGGTTCAGCCATTTCTCTAGGAATCCCAGGATGCTTGGATTAGAGAATGGGATTAAAAATGAAAACGGGGGTCACCTGGGTAGCTCAGTTAAGCAGCCAACTTCAGCTCAGGTCATGATCCCACGGTTCACGGGTTCAAGCCCCACGTTGGGCTCTGTGCCGACAGCTCGGAGCCTGGAGCCTGCTTCCGATTCTGTATCTCCCTCTCTCTGCCCTTCCCCCACTTACACTCAAAATTTTTTAAATTAAAAACATTAGGCATTGGACATGCTCATTGCTACTTAGGTTGCTTCCAGATTTTATTAACTGGCAGCAATAGATCTATTCTAATCCCTGCATACACCAACATTTAACTATTTTAGATGTAGAGCTAGGCAGCAAAACATCATGCTTAGGGCTTATGTGTTACATGGATCATTCAGGGGTTCTTTGGAGCAGTTTATAGACACATCTGGCCTGTTCCCTGTGGAAGCTGGATCAGCAAGAGCAGTGCTTACAGATGGTGCCCTGGCCTCCAGTTGCAGATTCCACGATTTCCAAAGGTACTTAAACTGGTACATCCCCAGCCCCAGGGCTTTCAGGGAGACAGACCCAAAGAACGTTTTTATACAAACTTCCATCCCAGGCTGCATTCTATAAACATGTGCTCCCCACACACAAGGGAGTGGGCTTTTGTAGAATCTTCTGTCCCAGGCTGCATTCCATAAACACGTGCCACACATAATGGAGTATTTTCTGTGTGCCACACAGCCACCATGACCAGAACATCAAGGATACTTCCACAGCTGACAACCTTACAAGAATGTTCTAGGATATATTGTTAGAAACTGAACTCACTGGGAGGGGATGCTTTGGTATGAACAGCTTAGCAATACATCTCCAACCTTCACTAGGATATAGAAAGTTTCATCAAGATACCTTAATTTTAGCCTAAAATTCTTGGGAAAATAAGGAATCTTCTGAGTTCATTTAATCCTTTTCAGTCAACTCTCACCAGACCCGAGAAAGGTCTGAGAGGGTCAGATGGGAACACTTTGGTCCCCTGCACCAACATCTTGAACAGGCTCTAAGTGGCCCCAGAGGTCCTAGATAAGAATCACCTCTGAACGTAAGGGTGGGATTTCGTCTGAGCAGTAGAGATCTACACATGTCTAATACACAAGGAGTTAGGACACCAACCTTTCTTTCCTGTGTTTACCTTCATATGATCTACTCACACCAGTGAGAAGACAAGGGGAACAAGGCTCAATTATGTTCTGACAGTAAAATATAGCAAAATAGGAATAACCAAGGAGGTGAAAGACAAACACTGAAAACTACATATAAAAGTTGAAGATAACACACATGGAAAGCTATTTTCTGCTCCTACATTGGGATATGGTTAAGCTTTCCATGTTACTCAAAGTAATTTATAGATTTAACACAATCCAATGGGGTTTTTCAGAAATCTGAGAATTTACATGGAAAAAAGAACCCTAAAATGCCTAAGGAAACTTAAAAATAAAGCTGGAGGGATCACGCTCTGATACCAAGTTATATCATGAAACTACAGTGAACAGTAGGATATTGGCATAGAACAGATCAACAAACACCCCAGAAATAAACCCACACTTATATGGTCAATTATCTTATGACAAACAAGCAAAGACCACACAAGATACTGCGAATTCTGGACAGCCACAAGCAAATGAAGAATGGGATTGGACCACTATTCCACCATATGCAAAAATTAAGTCAAACAGGTAACAAGTGGGACTACATCAAACTATAAGGATTCTGCACAGCAAGGTAAAATGGTAAGGCAACCTAGAGTGATGTTTGCAAACTATCCGATAAGGGGTTAACATCTGAACTACACAAATAACCACAACTCAAGAGCAAAAAGAAGTCTGATTTAAGAGCAGAGGAGCTGAATAGTTTTATGAAGACCTACAGGTGGCCAACAGGTACATGAAAAGATGCATAAAATGGGGAAGATGCAAATCAAGACCACAATGCTATCACATCACACCTGTCAGAATATCTAGAATCAAAAAGCAGGAAGTGCTGTCAAGGATGCAGAGAAAAGGGGGGCGCCTGGGTGGCGCAGTCGGTTGAGCGTCCGACTTCAGCCAGGTCACGATCTCACGGTCCGTGAGTTCAAGCCCCGCGTCAGGCTCTGGGCTGATGGCTCGGAGCCTGGAGCCTGTTTCCGATTCTGTGTCTCCCTCTCTCTCTGCCCCTCCCCCGTTCATGCTCTGTCTCTCTGTCTCAAAAATAAATAAAAAACGTTGAAAAAAAAAAAAAAAAAAAAAAGGATGCAGAGAAAAGGGAACCCCACACATGGTTGGGGGGAGTGTCAGTTGGCACAACTACTATGGAGAGGAGTACGGAGTTCACTCAGAACAGGATCCAACAGTTCCAATAATGGGTATTCAAAGACACGAACTTGAGGAGATACACCCACCCCCATGCTCATTTGACTCACAGCAGCCATATACTGAAACAAGGACCTACTGGTGGACACATGACATACACACACAACAGAACACTTGGCTATTTGTGACAACACAGAGGATCTCAAAGGCATTAGGTAAGCGAAGCAGATCAGGAAAAAGTACATGATCTCACTTTTATGTGGAAACTAGAACACAAATTTAGAACAGATAGGTGTTCCCATAGGTGTGGGGGGGGGGATAAATGGGTGAAGGGGTCAAAAGGGACAATTGTAAGTGCAGCTTTATAGAAGTCACAGGCAAGTGACACACAGCAAGGCTGCTAGGGTTAGCACCCCGTTACGTATTGGTAGGAGATCTTCAGTTTCCAAAATTTGTTACTATGTAAAGTGACAGGTGTTTGACTTACCATGGGGATCATTTTGTAAGTATATAAATATCAGATTGTGTTGAACACCTGAAACCAATCTCCTGTGTTTGTTATACCTGTTATTTTCCAAATACAAAACATCAATGGCAGTTATTCTCAACAGAACTTTCCACTGATTTTCTGTTTTACCAAAGCCTTAAGAACTTTAGACAAAAGGGATTTTAAGATATGCTATGTCAGAAGGCCATATAAAGATGGTCACAAAGGGATTAACCCTCTCACCCACACATGAAGTATCCATAGTAACTTCAGAGAAACAGACATTAAAACATGGAAAATGAAGGACAAAGTGGAATTTCATGGTCACGAAGAGATCAACTCTCTAACATTCCCAAACAGGTCTGCACCCAATAGAGCTCACGAATACACAAGGCAAAAAACCCTTAGAGCCAAAAGAAACAGACACAACCGCTCATCATAGTTGGAGGCTTGAACACCTGTCTAGCAACCGAGGGGTCTCACAAAAACGAAGATGGCAGGAGGAAGAGAGCAAGGGAAGGAGTCACTAGGCTCAGCTCAAAGACTTAAGTGTAGATTATTCAGTTCAGTAGAACATCAGGTAATCGGTCCCTAACCTTACTCAAGAGGGCATACAACATGCATTGTTACTGGAATTTTGGATGATTTCAGATGGTTTTCCTGTATAACAAGTGAATAAGCTACTGTTAAGTATTCTAGAATTGGATACAGAAAAGTGTAGGATGTGACGGAGCCCAGATCTTAAGAACAAGGCCAATGCAAAGCCACTGTGGGAACACTCCCAGGCAAGGCCTCCTGTACACCCTATAATAGAAGCACCCCAGTATTTAACAGCCAAATCAGAGTCAGCAGGGTGGCCGCACGGGCTCCTCTGAGCACCAGTGTGGGTGTGACCTGGCCCCCAGCCTGTCACCAGCAGCTCAGGAGTGAGCACGGACTGGCTACCTGCCTTCAGTGAAGAGCCTCTACCCGTCGAGTGGGAGCCTCCTCCTGGAGTCAGAGGTAATAGCCTGGAGCCTAAGTGTAAGGGATACAAGGTGAGGTCGGTAGTCAGATTGCACAGTAAGGCAAACACGACCCTCATCTCCCAGGACCACCCTCTTGTGAGGGTGAGGACACAAATGCATCGCACAGCTCACACACCCACACCACCCAGTGTGAACCGCAGGTGTGAGGCCACACACCCAGTCCCTGGGACTTGTAACAGAGTCCCACCAACCTCTCTTCCCCCACCCTCCAGCCCCATCCCGCTGTTCTAGGACCTCAGTCTGATTCCACACGTGAGCTCACGCGGCCCTGGGCTTCCAGAACTGTACTCAAGCTAACTGAACCTGTCACCCAGGAGCCCAACTCGCAGGACAAGATGCACTCTATGTTGTGTTCATGTTTACCTGTAGTATTTCTGTGAAGCCAGTTCATCCACGGGGGACAGGGTTTTGCCCCTGCCAGGTGCTTGGGAAGACCCAGAGCCTACATTGTGGTTTTCCTAGCACCTCTCAAATGGTTTATGCACCTTTAGGAAATCTAAAGGAATACTCCCCATCCAGATCCTTCAATCTCCCTGTAATCCGCTGCCATAGGGTTTTTTTTTTTTTAATTCCTTCTAAGGTTTTCCTAGAATCCATCTGTACATACGGACTAGAGGTTTTCTGAACCAAAAACATCAGTAAACCTTATAGGAGACCATTCATTAGACCTTAAAGTGAAAGCCTGAGAAGTTTTTTTTGGCTATAGTACATCTGGCCCGTCTTTCATGATCCCGCTGTTAGTCCTGGGTGACAAGGTCACTAGACTCCTTTGGGCCATTAAAAGCCAGACCCCAATTCAATTGCAACACTCCCCCCTCACAGGTGAGGGGAATCGGTCACTGGTGAGGGCAAGGGGGGCTGGCTTCCTGAGCCCCTGCAGGTGTCTCCAGGAGAAGCCAGTGATGAAAACGTGGGCCCCACCTGATCTCCATGGCAAAATTCCCACTAGGCAGCTGAAGCCTCCGGGAACCACAAAATCCCCATTTTCGGCTCCCTGTTCGGTTTTCACCCTTGGGGGACGTCCCAGATTACTTCCTAGCTCATCTGACTAGTTAGACATTCTGGGGTCTCTGGGAAGAGCACCCTCAGAGTAGCTTGGAGAAGGTTACTTCCAAGCTGGTAGGGGAAGTCACAGGCCAGCAGTCCTAGGACACCAGCAAGTCGCCAGTGCTTGAGGGCAAATGGTCGTCTCCAACTACCCACCCCCCAGCTGCAAGCCGCTGCTCCACAGGGACCCCAAGTCAAGGTGGCACAGAGGAGACCCTCTGGGGGTGCTTCCAGGGCATCCTGAATGCAAACCCAGCCACCCAACCACCACTCATGTAGGCCCAAAGCCCCCCCTCCCCCCACCCAGTGATGCACAGACTTCAGGACAAAGGTGCCAGGGAACCCAGCAGACAACCACACCCACGTTCACGTCATAATGCTGGGACACCCCACCTGGGCCTCCTGAGGTCCTGCCAGTCTAGCAGGCAGATCCGTACACGGAAACTCTAGAATGAGAGGGGACACCCTTACCTGCTGCCTGTTTTCACCTGTGAGGAAAGGTTACCAGACAAGGATTAAGAGTTCAGTCCTCTAGGGTTCTGGGATTAGACCCTACAAAAGTCCCCAGTGCGATTCTCAGGGGTGGGGGGGGGGGGGCATGAAGGGCTCCCCCGGGGGAAACCAGGGAACCGGTTCCCAGTTACCTTCTGTGCAGCAAAGACTAGAAAATTCCGGGCTGTCTGGAAAGGCACTCGAAGACCCCTGGCGTGCCCCTCTCTCAGGGGCCCCCTACGAATTTGCCGTGCTCTGGGGACCCGGAGCAGGCCCACTGGCCCCAGGCCACCTGCACGCCAGCAGCAGGGGGATAGCACAGGAGAGGAGCTGACCAAGGCGCCTGTTCCTAGCAGGCCCGAAGCCAAGGCTCACAGTCCTAGCCCAGCAACAGAGGTCCCCGACCTGGGCTTCCAGGCGACTGGCGCTGACCTCAGATGCTCGTGGCAACTGGAGACTCAGGGCTAAAGCCCAGCGTGGGGGTCCCGGTGACTCTGTCCTCGCGGGCATCTTCCTTCTCGTCCACACCCAGGAGAGAAAGCAGCCGCTGGGCCTGGCTTCTCTTTATAAGGGATGCACCACGTGTCAGAACTCCTCCCCAGAGGGACGGGCCGAGGCTCGGGCTCCACGGGCTCCACGGGCTCCACGGGCTCCGACCCAGGGGGCTGGGCCCGAGCACAGCGGGGTGGAGCCTTTCACACAACTTCTAACAAGCAGTCCGAATGGGCGTGTGTGTTACAGGCTCCTGGGGCCACGTGGCCTTCCTTTGCTCTGAGGAGGCCCCAACCACCTCCCCGAGGGGGCCGCCCTGCCTCTACCACCGCCAGGGCTCCGCCCCCACGGGGCCCACCCGCCCAAGGTGATGGTTGGTGGCCTCACCTGGGGGGTGAAGATTCAACACCGCAGGGGGGGTCGGGGTGCAAACCTCCGGTCTGCGGCGCCCCCTCCCGAGCCCCAGACAAGCTTCCTCACCTCTGAAAGCAGTCCTGATGAGAGAAAAGTGCATCTCGCAAAAGCCTAAGTAAATTCCACTTTTCAATATCTGTGTTCCAGGCAAGAGCACAGGCTGAAGTTGTAAAAATCAATCGGGAAAATGGCCCATGTGTCCTGAGTGAAGACAGGTTTGACCCAGTGTCTTCCCCCCCCCCCCCCCCCCCCCGGCCCGAAATGCAGGTGCGGGGGCCTCAAGGGCTCCTCAGAACACTGGCTGGCTGGCATTCACGGAAACGGGTGACATTTTGCCTGGCACGGGGAGGGATCGGCACGTTTAATGTCACCTCGTGAACTAAGGCCAGAGAATATGAGTAAATAGTGTTCGTACGATGTCAAATTAAAATCACAGCTTCCTGGTGCTGACTCACTTAAACATATTCACCTGTTCCTAATGGTGCTAGTTAATCCTGGCTGATTGAGTCCATCATCTGTCCCCTCTCTCTGGCTTTCTAGAAGGTACCCAAGAGGAAAAATGTGGGTGAAAATGTGAAAATTACGTAAGACTTTTTATTCATTAACCTGTTGTGGTTGTTTGTTTTTTGTTTTGTTTTGTTTACAAACTGGTTTGGAGGTAATACTGTACAATTTGGTGGTAAACACTGTAATCTAGTTCTTGGGATACCAGGATTCTACAGAAATAGGGGTAAGACATGGCCATTCCCAACAAAAGTAGTAGACACTGGTTAACGTGCTTCCTAAAACAGATGCTCCCTGGAATGCTACATGAGGTAGCCTGACCTTGGCAGCTTAGCTGGGAGCACGAGGGGGAGACGTGCAGGTCCAGGGCCTGAGTTCCGGTTCTGAGACGAGGCATATGCTGAGTCCCTGTGCGCCTCACTTCCTGCAGCCTCTGACACATGGTTTTTCTGAGGACTGAACAAGAGGCAGAGGAAATGCTTAGAAACGTGTGTATTAACCTACCACAGGGTAACTCCTCAATGCACGTTGAGTTTACATCAATCACCTCGTCAAAGAGCATCACAACAATTGCTACATGTTTTGCCTTCGCAGAGAGAAAATTGTGACTCAGAGGAACTGGGCTTTGAAGGTCACACAGGAAGAAGACCACAGTGGGCGTTCGCCCGGGAGCAGACACCTCCAAAGCCTGAATTTTCTACACGATACCTGAGAGATGTTTATGACCTTACACAGATTCTACAAAATTCTAAACGTTCTAAAGTTTTGGGCACTAATAAAATAACACCCAACTTCCTTCTTTAAAAAAGAACACGTGTACTTTGATTTTTTTTCCTGCTCCACAAAATAACCTCTCCCCCCACAATTATGATTTTAAAAGTATGTGTGGGAGAATAATTTGAAAGATAATATCAACGTCAGGAAGTTCAAACAGAGCAATTATGCATGCAGTTTTTCAGGAACTCTCTGAATGTGAGAGTAATATTGGCAGCAAATGTATCACCCTGACATTGCTTTGAGAGTACTGGGAATTGCCCAGTACGGCAAGCGTTCTGTAGCACACGACAGCCCTGTGTGTGTGAGTGTGGACATCTGGGTAGTGAGAGGGACAGCCCCGGCGTCAGAGTGCTCCCCTCAGCTCTCCCCTTGGATGTCTAGATTCTACGAATCCCATTCTGCATGCACGTGTCACGACCCATGGCTGGTGAGCAATGATTGCAGCCTTTGATTAATACAGGTTGTTTTGGCCAAGGGACTTCAGTGCTGAAATCCCCACCGGTGAAGGAAAGTTAACAAAGCCCCTTCAAGGTCAGGCTGACAGTGCAGGTGGTCTGTCCAAATGCAGGTAGCAACTTGGCAAAAACAGTTACGCCCATGGCTAGGACGTGCTGGAGTAAACCAAGCCCGCCCTCGCTCCTGGGTGCAACGAAGCCATGGGATGATTTCTACAAAGTGGCCTCTCAAGAGTCCCATTTGTAAATATTTTCCCTGAAAAGACTAGATAATCTACACCAGGACGTCAAGCTACTCCCCTTTTCGCCCTAAACAAGCAATTATCTTTTGTGATTTTCCAAACATGAGCTAAAAACATCTGAATGATCAAAAGCTTCCAAGCCCCCAAACTGATCGCCCCACCTCTTCCCCAACACCGTGCAGCACACGTGTTTCTTACCGGAATTTTCAGTTGGCAACACTTCTTCCACGGCTTACGAATTTGCGGTGACTTAAGAGCAGCACATCGCATCTGCGGACCGCTCAACACCACCGTTTCAGTTGCTGAGTTGAATTAGAGAAGACAATTGGGGGAAAAAACCATCTTAAGCGGGATGTTCTAAAATGAGTCTTTAATCTCGATCTCTTATGTTAGTCTTGATTTACCGCCAAACGTGGTGAAAATTTCAGATTTTTTAATTTATCAGCCAGTGGTTGGCCTGTGAACGTAAAATGACATCCTTGACATTCTTGAAAAGATCGCAACTTTTTTCAACCTTTCGCCGGTTCGGCTAGTTTGAACTCTGCTTTCATCACTAGTATTTTTGCTTAAGTGGACAGATCTGGCCGCTTTCCATGACGAAATTAGATTCGTAAGCGGAGCCTGCACGAGGCAGTGGCGCATTCGCAGCTCGGCTGTTACGGCCAGCTGCAACGCGACAATGTACAAGTGGAAACTGCTGAAAACAATAGCCTGGGGCAATTACGTACCAATAACCGCGCTCAGAAACGGCCACACCTGCTCCCCATCCATCCTTATTAACAAGCTCCACACAAAAGCACAAGTGGTAGAAAACAAAGTAACCATTACCAGCTGGCACGTGCAGGTGTCGAAACAAACAAACGTCACTGAGCGGGAGACCCGAATTCCAGAGAACCTGCCAACGCGAGTGCTCCAAGTCCAGAACTTTCCTTGACTGATTATGTTGGGACAAGGACTTTTCTTTTTCTTTTTCTTCTTTTTAATGTTTATTTATTAGAGAGAGACAGAGCATGAGCAGAGGAGGGGCAGAGAGAGAGGGAGACACAGAATCCGAAGCAGCCTCCAGGCTCCAAGCTGTTAGCACGCAGCCTACCGCAGGGCTTGAACTCGTGAACTGTGAGATCATGGTCTGAGCTGAAGTTGGACAGTTAACTGGCTGAGCCACCCGGACGCCCCGGTTTTTATTTTCAACATTCAACAGTCTACCATGGTTTGTGAAGTGACAGAAAGAAAATTTAGGAAGAAAGCTGAACGGTCCAAATAAGAGCTTTTTATCGTTTTTTGGTTTTATTTTTTTTGGTTTTTGTGGGTTTTTTTTTTTTTTTGAGACAGAGAGACACAGAGTGTGAGCAGGGGCGAGGTAGAGAGAGGGGGAGACACAGAATCTTAAGCGGGCTCCAGGATCTAAGCTGTCAGCACAGAGCCCAACGCGGGGCTCAAACCCACGAACCGTGAGATCATGACCTGAGCTGAGGTCAGAGGCTCAACAGACTGAGCCACCCAGGTGCCCCAAGAGCTTTTTATCTTTCAGGAACTTCTCACATTAGGGTTTGGAACGGCCAACTTGCTTGGGGAGAGCAGCGAGGGGTAGCACCCATCGTCTCCCAGCTGGGAGGGCTGGCGTTTGTCATCTGCACAGACAATGGCGTGGGAAGTGATCGGCTTGAATTAAACACACACACACACACACACACACACACACACACACGTCTGTTCACATTTCAGTATTTTCTTGATTGAGAGTCTTTCCAAGGGAGAGACTGGAAGGCACAGTATCGACCAGTCTTTTTTTTTTTTTGCAGCTCCCAATTTGGGTTCATTTCCTGAAGTAAGGCGTTTTGCTCAACAAAACGTGCTAAATGATACCATAGGGTCTAGCACTTAAAGAAAGAGCGGGAACGCTGGCGAAGAATCAGCAGAGGGTTAAATAAGCCCAAATTGATTAATTGCCAACGTGTGATTCTTTACAAATTCAATCCTACAAAACAGGAAGGTCTCAGAAACAGTTTTGTTGGATTCTGCACTTCTTTCAGGTGGGCAGGAGTGCCTCAGCCCACAGTTTCTTCTTCTCCAGAAAGGAAGGGTTGGTGATGTTGAGCAGGAAGAGGGTTAACACCAGGCAGGGAGAGATCAGGGCCTCCAGGGAGGCTGCAGGGGGCAAGTGGGAGGTGAGGAGGCAGCAATGGCAGAGGGGTTTGGAAAAGAAAACGAGGAGGTAAACGTGTCCTGCACCTGCCCGAGCTAGGGGCCATGCACAGAGTTGCACACACTTTCTGATCAGGTCCCAGTAAAAAGTCGGGGACAAAGTCCTTGGCGGCTGCCCAGTCGGGACCACTCTCACTCTTGACAACTTTGTACTTTCTCTCAATAAGCTATTGCTTTGCTCTCTCTCTGTTGTCCATGAGATTAGTGCTTCGACTCCACGAGACAGGGACCAGCAGGTCTCCCACCCTCCTTAGCAATTTTAGAAACTGTGTGTGCACATGTGTGGGTGTGCATCTGTGTACAGATTTGTATGGGTGTGTGCATGTGTGTACAGGTGTGCATGGATGTGAGGGAGTGTGGGTGTGCATGTGTGTGGGTGTGTGCATCTGTGTACAGGTGTGCATGGGTGTATGTTGTGTGCACGTGTGGGGGGATATGCACGTGTGTGGGAGGTGTGCACGTGTGTGTGTGCACCCATAATTACAGAGTTGTTAGCGAAAAACAAGAAATGTGCTGTGTCCACACTAGATTGTAGTGACTCATGGACAATCTACTAAAATTAGTGTCCTTAAATCCAGATTTTATAGGAAAAGTGTAGAGAAAACAGTATTTGGAAAGCAAAAAAAAAAAAATGAAGAAAGTGTTCATGGGAAACATCAGTAAAGTCAAAAGACAAGGGACTTCAAGAAACTGAGAATATTTCTATCTTAATGGCTTCATGCTGAAGGGCTGCTTCTCCTGGGAAGCCTTCCAGGGTTATTACCTCATTTGAAAGGACAGATTTCTCACTCACCACTATTCCTTTGATGTCCTTCCTCGCCACCATCACTGTTTGTCACCAGACAATTGTTTCTGTTTTGTTTTCTTTTCAGATGGTCACTGGCAAGTCTTTCCCACCAGAAGACAAATGGGGAAAAGATCTTCCACATCACTGTACCTCTAGTCTACAGGACAGCCTGAGACCTACTAATTCAGGGAAATGAGGAACAGATAACTGGTGCAAGCTCCCAGATCCCTCTACGGATTCATACCGACAAACGAATGAACCTCCTTTTCATGCATTAACAAACAAGGCACAGAAACTTCCTTTCTCTGCTAAAAATACATCTTTCACTTAGAAATGTTGCAAACCTCGCACCAATTATTTTTGGTACTCGTCACTGATGAAAGATTAGATTGAAAGCACGGATTCGCCAGAGTTTCCCATCCCTTCTGGGAGAAAAGCGATTTCATCATTTTGGTGGTGGCTCTGCACTGGGAATTTGCATGTCCTTGTTCAAATCCAAAACAAACGGAGACCAGCCTTGAAAAGTCCCTGAGCAGACATGCTTTTAGTCCCACAAAGTTTAATTTAGTTTATTTGGCAAGACTGACCTGACCTGGGTCATTCGTTGTTTATGCCACTGAAAATCAGAAGCAAAACTTAAATTGTTTCCCAAGGTCGGTGGGAGGTAACCACCGACCAATTCCCTATCATTTAAGAAAATTCTTCTCACCTGTCACGGTGAGGCACACACAGCACCTCCTCACCATGCCGGGGTAGAACAATACACCCCAAGCCCCGCTCTGGGGTGCAGTCGAGTGCCCCCCCAACTCCAGCTGCCTTTCTGGTGCATGCACAATAAACTTCCACAAATTAGCACTTTAGTGACCCACTGGGTTTACTTCTGTCATTTCCGAACTTTTGACAACCTTCCAAGCTATTTTCAGTTATTGCTTTTTCCTTAAATCTGGACACATTGCTACTATGGACACCACTTCAAAAATAGAGAATTATGCACACTAAGTGCAATATCTTTTAAAAGAACGAGTAACTGATAATCAGGATGCCATAATAAAATAGAGTTATATGTGATTTTACCAAAAACAAAAAACCCTTGTAATTTTGATACATTCATTATCGCTAGATGAATTTTGGTCTGTTTATGTATTTTGCTGTAATTACATTTGACTTAACTAACAATCTAAAATTGAGATCGTTAAGGACGTCAATCAATATATACTTGTGAAAAGTAGTACAAGTATGAAGTTGACTTGAAAGTTATAAATAAATGCCTTAAAGAATGTGTTCGCCTACTTTTAAAATATAATAAAATCATGATGATGATGATTTAAGCTAACACTTAACAGGTGTCAGGGTCTCTTCCAAACACTACATTTTTTTTTTGAGAGAGAGAGAGTACAAGCAGGGAGTGGGGCAGAGGGAGAGAGAGAATCTTGAGCAGACTCCATGCTGATGTGGGACTTGATCCCATGACCCTGGGATCCCGACCTGAGCCAAAATCAGGAGTCGGACACTCAATCAACTGAGCCACCCAGGCACCCCCCAAACACTACATTTTTATTGTTTGTTACACACACACACACACATATATATATATATATATATATATATATATATATCTTACATGTATAATTTTAAAGCTGACCAAATATTTGCATTACATTCCCACTTAAAAAATAGCTAAGCATTAATACAAATTTTAATTTGGTGAACATACTAATGAGTTCAAAATACCAAGTTTAAATGTCGTGCCTGAGCTGGGCCCCAGTGACTCATGACGGGGCACTAGACTGTGCTCCATTTTGGGACACAGATGTAATGTTGAGTAAGATTGAACCAAACTGAGCAAAAAGAGTTATGGGTCCACGTTGGCGCTCCCTTTCCTGATGCATGTGAGCAGGTAGTTAAAAGCGTCAGGATCTGTGAGAGGATCAGCCAGGAAGAGCTATCATCACTCTGTAATGAACAATAAATGTTAAAAATAGAAACCTTAATTCAAAACGTGAGTTCAAATTTACATGTAAATACACTCTATAATATAAAATAATCCTATCACATATCTGACATATATTACTCCGTCTAAATTATTTATATTTTGCTCACAAACAGTCCATATTCATAAATATCATGTTTGGATTGATTTATTTTTGTCTTTATACACAGTCTGTTCTCCGAGCTCCAGGCTTTTAATTAATCTGGATTTGGGGTATAAATTCTTTGTGCCTTGATTAATACCAAACAGGCTTTATTTAATTAAAGAGACAGACTGGTGAAAGACATTTTAATCAAAAATTTCATATGCATATAGTACATCTGTATTTAATACTTGCAAAGGAAAAAAACCCTGATTTATTGTATTTATTTTTTAAATGTTTTGAATAAAGCAATAGTTCCTGTGATGAATGCCTTGGTGTTCTACTTCATCTTGAAGCCATCACCACGGAGAAGAGAAAGAACACAGAGGCCCCCGAGAAAGCCCCCGGCATCCTGACTCGCTTGATGAGGAGTGTTCTGGCATATCTCGAAGAAAGACATGAAAACAGAGGAGATTTTCTTCATGCTTTCTTTGTCGGTTCCCGGCGGCTGTGTTCAGGCCCTGTGAGGCCATCGAATGGAGTGGAATGAAATCCTAAAATCTGAGAAACTCCTATTTTTGAAATGCGTGATTTATGCTGCTGAAGAGGGGTGTCCTCTTAGAATGTTCTGCCTGTGCCTGCCCGCTGTCCTGCACATGTCAGATGGCAGCAGAGCAACATACAGTCTCATGCAAATGCCACAACTTACTGCTGGTGGACTCTCACGGAGGAAGGCAGGACGAACATCGCAGAGGACAGCAGCCGTGAGACCTCCTGCAAAAACCCACAAGTACCTTCTGTACAGCTAGAAGCAGCGAGCTCCTAATAGCAGTAATGTGTATGCGCAGCAATCGTGGGGGAAGGAGTTTTCTTCGATGTTCTAGATTAGAGGGCCCTCAGATTTGAGGCCACACTTCTCCACACTGCTTCCCTACCGGGGGGAAAAGGATACCTGGGGCCACAGAGACAGAACTGGAGAAAATTAGAAATACACTAGCTTTCTAAAAAGGGAGCTTTGCTTTTTAGTGAATTAACTTAAATTAGCTAGAGGGTGGTTGGGGAGACACGAAGAAGATCAGCGTGAAATTTAAGCAACGAGAGTTCCGGTGGCCAGATTTAAGTCCACCGTAGCTGCGAGAGCACGTTTTCTTACGTAAACCAGGACTGAAAACTGCGCGTAGAGCATCAAAGCAATACTTCTTGGCAACATGTAGACCTGAGGTTAAAATTAGTGCCCCCACCCTAAGCGGTAACGCACTCTGTACGAGCACGTATTGTAGTGCTGTTAGCCACGGGTGGTTCTTCGAGACAGGTTCGGTGTTTCCTTCCTAAGACTGTTCTACCAGAACCCCAAACCGGGCGGGCGTGGTGGTCGCTACTCACAGAGAGGGACCCAAGGGACCAGCCAGTGCCCCTGTCACCTCTCAACTAGCGCCGGGAACAAACCCTTGAGGACATTCGGTGGATCGCGATGTACGCGTTTCCAAAAGACATGCTCGTGCTGAAGTTTGTCAGATGATAAAAAGGACGGTTGGGGGAAACGGATGGCTGTTAGCAGGCCGAGATCCTGCCGCTCTTTTCCGGTCAGTTCCCTGTGTACGTGTGTGTTTACTTTCCGTGTCTACAGCTGCTTTCGTCTGATTTTACAACGTGTTTGAACACTTGCCCTCATTAAATTAATTCATCCATCGTGGGGATGTAATCATTTCCAAAATCAAAATTGTGAGGGAATGTCAACATTCAAGGGAAACGAGGCCACTTCTGATTCAAATATTTAGAAAGCCCTGGAAAGTATGGACCCAGCTATGTAAAATTGTAGGAATTAAAATATTTGCGTGAAACTTCTTTCTTTGTGAGTTTAATGTACTCAAAGAATATAGGTGTGTGATCCAGAATAATACCGATATTAAATCAACAGAAAAGGAGATAGAGTTCTTTTGCCATTTTATGTGGGTTTTATATGTGGAAATGTGAATTACTGGGACACAAAATATTAATAGAATCTCGTTTTTCTGTACAAATGTTGAAATAAAGGATGTCTATATATCTTTTTTTTTTAACGTTTTTATTTATTTTTGAGACAAAGAGGGACAGAGCATGAACGGGGGAGGGGCAGAGAGAGAGGGAGACACAGAATCGGAAGCAGCCTCCAGGCTCTGAGCCATCAGCACAGAGCCCCACGCGGGGCTCAAACTCACGAACCGCGAGATCACGACCTGAGCTGAAGTCGGACGCTTAACCGACTGAGCCACCCAGGCGCCCCGTGGATGTCTATATATCTTTAATTGATGAAGACTGCACAGTTTCTAACCTACCAATTAAATATGTTATCTCTATTTCTATGCTTTCTCTATTGCCATATAATAATAGTACTTTGGCTAGTGAATTGAAATTTTGCTCTATTTTGTAGGAGTTGGTGCTTACATAACTTTTTCGCGGGTGTGATTTGACTTTAAATTTGTTGTCAGAGCAAGTAGGAACCATCTGATGATGTTTTAGGAGCTAGAAGGGCAGCGAGCCACGGGAAAATATACATCTGTGTATCTGACTAGCTGAGCAATGTATCCTAGAGCAACACTTTGGGCTGGGTGTAACAGAAAATCTGACAAATGTTAGCTAAAAAATAGTTAATGTTTTCACACAACAACTTTAGGATAAATGACTTACCATGGGTTCGATATATCCGAATCTCTGATTATTTTTTCCAGATGTTTCCCAAGTCGCTGCTCCAGCACCAAGCATGGTTTACGGGTTTAAAGCAGGAACCAAGGGATGGGAAGAAATGGCACCCATGACGCTCGGTCAGTGCTCATCAGGGGAGCGTTCCCCTAGACATCTGCCAGCCCACAGCCCAGTTTCCATCTCTCTAGCTTGTAATGCTAACAGAGCCCCAGGCTGTCTTTAAAGAAGTGTCCTGGGGCACCTGGGTGGCTCAGTCAGTTAAGCAGCCGACTTCCGCTCAGGTCATGATCTCGCAGTCCGTGAGTTCGAGCCCTGCGTCGGGCTCTGTGCGGACAGCTCAGAGCCTGGAGCCTGTTTCAGATTCTGTGTCTCCCTCTCTCTGACCCTCCCCTGTTCATGCTCTGTCTCTCTCTGTCTCAAAAATAAATAAATGTTAAAGAAGTTTCCTTATTACAGCACACTCCCCCTTACTTCCGATTTCTGTACTCACTGAGGTAAAGAATTCTGGTTCTTGAAATAAATGACGTGGTTTAACATCACCAACTGTATTCCTGGCTCTCCTTGGAATCCAGTGTAGCTGGCCGGGCTCGGAGCACGTGCCCACACCCGGCCTCAGCAGCCGTGTCGTCCGTGAGTCGTCTCTTCCATTGCCTGAACTTCAGAAGACTCCACCGGACCCTTCGCTCAATGACCCTTTCACTGTATCTGCGAGGCTCGGGGCAAGCAAAAAAGTCCATATAGTACACACCTAAATATTTATAGTGATAAATCAGGAACTAACTGTGCAGGGCATTTAGTCCCCTACCTTGACAAACATACAGCTATAATCTTTTAAAGGACGGATTCAACCGTAAATTCTCAGACCCCTTGCATTATGCCAAAATGTGGTAGTGAATGGAGGAACAGCCCTTGACCCCAGTAGCCGGCTCTCACTCTCCACCCCAGCTAGTCTCTCTTCTTCTTCCTACCCCCCCCCAAGATTCCATCAATGTCACAAAGGGCCATGTTTGTCCATTTGTACACATGTAATCCCCATATGTATGCAGGATATCCCCTTATGCACACAGGCAAACCCTGTGTGGACGCATGCAATCCCCGTGTGGACCCATGCAATCCCCGTGGTACGTATGCAATCCCCGTGTGGATGCATGCAATCTCCATCTGCCTACCCTGCCAACAACACTTGATCTCCAAAGCCTGGGCTGCCGAGCGTGGATGTTGACCACTGGCCGTCCCTCCAGGAAACGGGCTGGAGAAGAGGACCCAGCATGTCCTGGCACTTGCTCAGATGTTTAGGCAGGCAATGCCAGGGCTCCAGCTCCCAATGGTGACTTTGCTTCATGCAGAAGGAGGCAGCCACAAAAGAGCCTGAGTGACGCCTTTCCCGTCAGGGTCCAGGCCGAGGCCCATCAGGTCTGAGGTGGTTTAGGGAGGACCAACAGGAAGCACACACACACACACACACACACACACACACACACAGCACACACCACACCTCTAGGCTTCTGTAGGAGGAAGATACACTGGTGGCACCGGCCCCTTCCACTTCTGCTTCTGCTGCAATTCAGCCACGGTGCCCAGCCCAACTGCAGGGATGAAGGGGAAGCCTGGTCTCTGTGCCCGGGATGGGGGGGACACAGGCTTGCTGCACACCTGCACGGGCAGTACGCCTCCATCACACGAGGCCACGCAACGGCGCCTCCCTCGGGTGCTAAGTTAGAAGGGCAATGCTTCGAGGCATAAATTAAAGTTCTGGTCAACACTCCACACTGAGGTTCACGCAGCCGCTGACGCCCACCTTGGTTCAAGAAGGAGAGAACAGGTGTGCGACCCTGTATTCCTGGGAGGGGATACTAGGCGTTTCCCCCCGGCTCTGTGGACCACAGCCCTGGAAACACATGGGCGTTGTGGCACTGTTGGGGTTACTACTGGGTTTTTAAAAGATTTTTTCTTTATCACCCACCTGTCTTAGCTCAGGCTGCTATAACAGAATGCCATAGCCTGGGGGCTTGTAAACAATGAACCTTTATTCCTCAAAATCCTAGCGGCTGGAAGTCTAAGATTCAGGAGCCAGCAGACCTGGTGTCGGGTGAGGCTCACTTCCTGGTCCAGGCGGTGTCTTCTCGCTATGTCCTCACCTGGCCAAGGGACGAGGGGGCTCCCTGGGGTCTCTCCTGTAAGGACCCATCATGGGGGCTCCACCCTTATGACCTCCCTCCCAAAAGCCCCACCTCCTAAGACCATCACTCTGGGGTTCAGTTTCAACACAGGAATTTGCAAGGGACACAACTATTCAGTCCATAGCAATAAGTAAGTCATGTTCTGCTGAATTTTACAGTTTTCTTAGAGCTCTCCATTCTTGTCATTTAGATACTCTTCAGTGTACAGCCTGAGGAAGTGAGTATATGTGTCCATGTATATGCACAGACGCACACACTTTTATGCCCCTGTTCCTACTTATCTCCTCGTTCAAGAGAGATCGTTGGATGCGTCAACATTTGTGCACCAGAAAATGCACAAATGGATATTTTCGATTGGATTTTTAAGTCCATGCGGATTGATTCTATCTGACCCTGGCACGTGACAGACCGTGTCCTGGATCATTTCTGTGAGGGCGGGGTCGAGCACCGCCACCTGGGGGTTCAGCGCTGCCCCCATCAGCAGGTGCACGTCTGCAGAGCCTCCAGCCAGAGTCCGAAGTCAGACACGAACACAAGCCCTTCACTCAGAACTGTGGCTCAGGGGCTCCCCGAGAGCCTCCGGGTGGGGGGGCGTATGAAGTTTTTACCGTGGAAACACAGTGAGTATACACATAAACCTGAGAGGGAAGGAAAAGAGAGCAATTGTACAGCTAGAGGCAAGAGCTGTGTTGTTAAAAATCTCCCAGAGGACCTCCAGGCATACAGTGCTCCTGCCCAAACAAAGAGGCTTAACGTACTGTTTAACCAGAAGGATTGTGTCGGCTGTTCGCTCGGGCACTGACCAGAGATAGAGCCGCCCGAAAATCGTCGTCCAAACAGCTTAAAGGCACAGCCGGCCACACGTGGCTTCCTCCCCGAACCCTGATCCGGGGAGAACACCACAGGAAACAGCGGCAGGAGCTCACGACTCACGTCGAGTGTTTTCAGATCCCCACACATTTCTGTGCATAACACCCTTGTGGTCTTGGATGACAATTAAGGAGACCTTATTCCCTCTGTGGGACATACTCAACTTGATACGCCCGCAAGCCTAGGACTTTTAAAATGTTCCCAGCCACATCCCTGTGTCGTCCATAAAGTACACCCAACACCTGCCTCAAAATCTAATCAGATGTGTGTTTCACAGATCGGTTCGTGAAAACGTTCTGCCCACTGGGCTTATTGCCATGGACAGCTCGACGCTCAAATCAGAGGCCAAGGTTGCACGTCCTAACCCTTTGCAAGTAAGTCACACATTAACTTCTTCAAAGTCATGTCTACGCCTTAAAGCACGTAAGGTGTTTACACGTGGCACAAGGCAGAAGATACCTGGACTGGAGAGGAAGATGAGGAGTTATGTGACCGTAGCTGAACCAGAACGCAATACTGTGGGTTCAACAAGAGACCACGGCATCGTGGGGGGCTCTTTCCAGCCCTGGGCACATGCACGCGCAGAGCAGGGCAGGTGGATGTTACAGTGCCGGGGTTTGGGTGGGGTGGCCCGGAGAGTGGGGAGGGAGGGTGTGGGAGCCCAGATGCACAAGGGTGAACCTGATGAGTCGTGAATCTCACTCAGCGGGGTGGGGAAGGGAGAAATGGAGCAGGAGGACTGAGATACCACATCACCACGGCCATCTGGGCCACACGGAAACACCGTGGGGCAGCCATACGGTCCCAGTGCGTGTGCACAAGGGAAAGGGGACAGGGGTGCCCAGGACACGCAGCTCACCACCTGCCTCTTCCCCCATCGTGGACTGGTACCCTTACCACGGAGACACCACGAAGAGCCTCCAAGAAGAAGGAAAGGGAAGAAACAGTAGGCCTGGGGCCCCGGAGCACACGCTCCTACTTTGCCCCGTGAATAAGATGCGTGTCTTTAAAAACTATACAACTGTGTGATTTCACAATGACAGAGTGCGTCCCTGGTCCGCTCTCATGGTGATATAACAGTTCCAATATTCTGACACAGAAAATACAAAATGTCGCTAAAAAGCATAGGCGGGCCCCTTCCGGCTCTAATCCGTAGGGATAGATGCATATGTGCGGCCGCACGATTATCAGCGAGATATGTGAATGGTTTACAGGGGTGAGTGAGGCAGGGCTAGGAGATGCCTCATCCTCACTGGCCCTCCCGTGCCCACCCCAGAGGGATCTCTGGTGGGATCCACACACATTGGAGACACGGGCTTCCGAGGCGTGTACCTCGTTTCGCTCCGTGTGAATCAGTGGCCCGGCGTGCACTTGCCAGGAGCAGTCAGCAGGTGGCCAGAGGGGGGAGAAGGCAGGGGTGATGCTCTCTGGTTCTTGGCCCACCTGCTCCGGTGTTCCTGAGTTCCGCAGGAAGACCCAGTGTCTTCGTGACGAAGGTCAATTCTACTCCAAGGCAAGGAGACTGCTCTCCTGTCACTTGCAACCCCAGAAATCCTACAAACATGGCCCATTAACCAAGAAAACAAAACAAAATACATGTCACAACACTCGGAAAATAATCGTCATTCTAGAGATTTAAACCCTCTTAAATCAGAACAGAGAGCAGGCTGATTAAAATGAAAAATCCGTGTTTAAAAATTCATTTTTATAAAGACGCTGTCCGTGTTTCTCCTGGTTCATCTACATATTCCAGTAAGGCCCAGAAGATTCACTCCTGCGTCGGCCAGGGCCCACGGGGGCTGCACACGGACCCGCAGGCTCGGGCAGGCTCCACAGTATGTACTCAGGGTAGGTGACAGTAAAGGAAGAGGGCACGATTCAGCCAGAGGAAGAGAGCAAGGCAGTCCCCGGGGTGGACACTCACTTTCTCGGCCCCGGGGCTGGGCAGCGTCCACACACATCGCCAAGAACTAAGTGAGGTGTCCCGGCTTCAGGGGGGGCCAGGGGACGGTGTCGATGAGGGCTTCTCTAACCTTGTGTGCAGGCAGTCAGGCAGGCTGTGTAGCCAGTTAAACCGGGTAAACATGAGTCTAGACATGCAGAAACAGTGAGGCGATGTGGCAGGGGGCCTCCAGGGAGGTCTCCGACTGTAAGAGCCATATTCCGGATCGACAGCTAAGCCCCTTCATCTCTACATTGGGCAGCACCAGTGCGAGGAGGCCGGACACCCCTGCAAGTTAAGTGTAGACGGATGGTTCATTTTCTGTGCCAACTTGACCATGTCACGAGGTGCCCGCATATCTGGCTGAACATTACTCTGGGTATGCCCGGGAGGGTGAGTCAATGTCCGTAAAGCAGATGCCCCGCGTGTGGGGGTGCTCATCTAGTCCACTGTGGCCCTGGACAGAACAGAGGTGAGGAAGGAGGAGTTTTCCCCTGCGTCTGCCTGAGCATCTGAGCTGAAACGTCAGTCTTCTCCTGCCCTCGCACCGGGGCTCGCCCATCGGCTGCCCTGCTTCCCAGGTCCTCGGACCCACGGTGAGTGACACCACCAGGGTCTCCAGCTTGCAGAAGGCACCTCGCACAGAAAGACTGCGACGCCATTTTTGCTAAACTGAGTCTCTAATACGGGATATTTATCCCACGTACTAAGAAATGTCACCTCAAGAGTCTGGCTAAGGGAAAAACGGCACATACGTTGACAAATTTACTTATTTTTTGTAAAAATTTTTCAATGTTTACTTATTTTTGAGCGCGAGAGAGAGACAGAGCATGAGTGGGGGAGGGTCAGAGAGAGAGGGAAACACAGAATCCGAAGCAGGCTCCAGGCTCCAAGCTGTCAGCACAGAGCCCGACGCAGGGCTTGAACTCATGGACCGCGAGATCATGACCTAAGGCTCAGCAGACTGAACCCCCCAGGCGCCCCTACGTTTACAAATTTAGATGTTTAGAATTTCATGGGCCTTCTCAATAATATTCCATTCTAGTACAGAATGTACAATTATCAAAACATACAATTCTTTCATTGAAAACACAGTTCCAACGAAACATTATCCCCATAAGTGAGAGATCACAAGTGACAGAGCATCTCGAAGTGAAATATCACACACCTTTGAGCTTTCCCCATGGAGTGAAAGCAACCATTTGGTCCATGCTTTGACCTTGTTTGGATGAACTACCATATTTTTCCTTTTTGCAAAGTTTGATTTTAGTATTCCAGGGGACAAAACCGCTCCAAGTGGTAAAGTGTTTTGGAGTCAGTTCATTGAATACTTGGATTAAATAATTCCCCTATTTTGACTGAAATGCAACAACAACAACAAAAAAAAATCAGTGTTTAGTTTTTAGTTCTGAATAATAGTAATAGAAAAATGATGTCATTGTAGGAAACTGCAGAAAGGTGGTCGTTCCTCACGTGTATTTCACACACTTTACCCCAGGTGCGCAGAGATGCCCACCCTGGAATTTCAGCCTGGCAGGTTTCTGCACCCTGTGTCTTTCCAGCCGCCACCAGCAAAGGCCTTAGCATGGAATGCCTCCCGCCCCCAGGGGCCATAGCTGCTCACGTAGGAAAGCGCTCTGTTTTATCAGCCAGGATCCCACTTGCTCCCCTAAAGGGGAGGTGCTCCTCCATTAATGGTGTAGAAAGAGAAGCTGGTCATTGTTGCTTGTCATTTGGGTTTAGCCATGAGTTAAAGCGATATCTTAGTCCGCTATAACAAAACACCACAGGATGGCGGCTCAAAGAACACATGTTTACTTGTCACAGCTCTGGAGGCTGGACATCGGAGATCAAGGTGCCTGCAGATTCCAGATTCCATTCCTGGTGTGCCTGTCTTCCTGGCAGACAGACGCCTCCTCTTGTCTCCTCACTTGGAGAAGAGAAGGACCTCCATCCAGACCCTTTCTCATCTTTTTTTTTTTTTTAAATTTTTTTTTTTAATTTTTTTTAAACATTTATTTATTTTTGAGACAGAGAGAGACAGAGCATGAATGCGGGAGGGTCAGAGAGAGAGGGAGACACAGAATCTGAAATAGGCTCCAGGCTCTGAGCCGTCAGCACAGAGCCCGACGCGGGGCTCGAACTCACAGAGCTCGAGATCGTGACCTGAGCCGAAGTCGGACGCTTAACCGACTGAGCCACCCAGGTGCCCCGACCCTTTCTCATCTTATAAGGGCACCGATCCCATCCTGGGGGCCTCACCTGCACGGCCTCATCTAGTCCTACTCTCCTGCCAGATGACCTGCTTCCAAACACCATGCTTTGGGGGTTAGGCTTCTACACGTGAATCTTGGTGGGGGAAACACGTACTCTGTCTAAAACAAGTGAGAACACTCTTCCCTCCTTACGGATTTTAGTGGCAGATTTGGAGAGAACAAGTCGGAGGCCCTCCAAACCCGTTCTGGATTACGACAATATACCCTCGGCGCTCAGAGTTAAGCTGGAAAACCTGGATGTGTATTAAACGCAAGTGTGCTACGGTTTTCACCAAGGAGCCCAGAAAGTGCGGTGACCACAGACGCCCTTCCAGCTGGGATGGGGGAGGCGTTCCGTGTCCTGAGGAAAATCCAGCACAGCACCTAGTTCGACTCTGTCATCACCACAGAGGACTAAGTTGAATTCAGGATCATACATGGCGTGTTAAAAGATGGAGAGGGGCGCCTGGGTGGCTCAGTCAGTTGAAAGGCCAACTCTTGATTCTGTCTCAGGTCATGATTCCAGGGTCGTGGGATCAAGCCCTCCATCAGTCTCTGTGTTGAGCGTGGAGCCACCTTGGGATTTTCTCTCTCTCCCTCTCTCTCTCTCTCTCTCTCCCTCTGCCCCTCCCCTGCTCACTCTCTCTCTCTAAAATAAAAGGTACATATATTTAAAAATAACAATCTAAATTCATTACATACATTAAAACCAAAAGCAAGGTTGACTTTACAAATGTCACCGAGCGTTATGTACCCTCACCGGTCCCTCCCACACGGACACTTTGTTGTAGATTTGAGAACAAAAAGGAGCAGGGCTTAATCTGCTCTACTGTGTCCTAGTCTCTGTGGCATTTCCCAATTCTGGAAATGTAACTTAAACGCAGGGTGCACATACCACAATTTCTTTATCCATTCATTTGTTGCCAGACATTTAAAGCGTTCCTCTATCTTGACGACCGTGAGTAACGCTGCAGCAAACACGGGGGCGCAGACAGCTCTTTGAGGTACCGGTTTCATTTCTGCTGGATACGTGCCCAGGGGTGGGGTTGCTGGGTCATAGGGTAGCTCTAGTTTCAACTCTTTGCGGAACCTCCGTGCCCTTTTCCACAGTGGCTGCAACAGTTTGCATCCCCACCAATGGCTCACAAGGGTCCCTTTCCTCCACGTCCTCGCCAACACTTGTTATTGTGTCAATAATAGCACCTGACCGGGGTAAGGTATCATATATGGAATGAAATATTATTCGGCTTTAAAAGAGGAGATTCTCTCATCTACAGCCATATGGATGCACCCAGAGGACATGATGTTAGTGACATAAGTCAGACAGACGCAGACAGAAAGAAAAAAAGCATGATCTCACATATGGAATCTTTAAAAAGTCAAATACAAGGAAGCAGAGAGGAGAAGGCTGGTGACCAGGGGTGGGGAGGGGGAGAAGAGGGGAGGTGAGCAGGAAGTTGCAGCTCTGTAGGGCGAGAAAGGTCAGAGGTCTCACGCACACCATGAGGACTGCAGTTGGGAATCCTGTTCTGAACACTGGAAATGCTAAGAGTGGATTTCGGGTGCACTCATCACACACACACACAAAATGTGTATGTATATTGTCATCATGTTGTACAATTCAAGTGTTTTTTTAATGTTTATTTTTGAGAGAGAGAGAGAGAGAGAGAGAAACAGAGCATGAGTGGGAGAGGGACAGAAAGAGAGGGAGGCACAGAATCCGAAGCAGGTTCCAGGCTCTGAGCTGTCAGCACAGAACCCGACGCAGGGCTCGAACTCACGAACCGTGAGATCATGACCTGAGCCAAAGTCGGTCGCTCAACTGACTGAGTCACCCAGTTGCCCCTGGGCACTTTAATTTTACAATTTCTATTAAAAAGTTAAACAAGGCAACTTTACAAGAGCAACAGAAAAACAAAAAACCACAAAAATATAAGCACTGCAATAGCTAAACAATTAACTACATTTTAAATGCATTCCTTGGTCTTTAGCTGGTAATAATTTGTTTTAATGTAGATTACATTTTCCCATTTAATGGGGAAGAAAATTTAGATTTTGCAAGAACAACTTATGTTGGTGATATTCCATGAAGAATCTTGCCAGGATTTCAGGGGAGATGGAAAATTACCAAAATCAATGAAATCAACGTTTACTTACGATGGAAATCATGGTGAAACTTTCCTTTCATAATTGTTTCTATTTTTGTTCTGTGCACACATGAACATCTCGGTCTCAACAGAGCTATTCTACACCAGTGTCCCTGTGTTGATAAGATTCACAGGAAGAACGCTGGATGAGGAAATGTGGGTGTTGGTCCCAGCCCGTCTCTGCTGCTCTTTGGCTGTCTGTCCGTAGCTCCCCTGCTCAATCTCATCGTCCCGCCTTAAATATGTGTCGACGTCCCCAGAGCTATGCCTCCTGCCCAGGCTTCTGTGCAGACCTCCAGACTTTACATCCAGCTACGCACTCAATATTCCTGTCTGGACTTGGACAGAAGTTTCAAATCAACACGTGCCACGGTGAACCTCTCACCCGTCTCCTCTCTTGAACTTGTTCTGCCCGGGGTCTTCAACATTTCAACTCTTCCAATTCTGCCTTTCAATTCCTTGAGGTCTCCCCACCCCAAAGAAAACTGTGTTTTCTTTCTTTCTGTTACACTCAACCCTTCAGGAAAGCCTTTTTGCTGAATCTTAAACATAATTCCAGAATCTGGTCACTGATCTGAAAGCCACCATCATATATCACTTGGCTTACTGCATTGGCTTCCTCCTTGAATGTCTCAGCTCCTTCCCTCCACCCGTGACAGTGTGCCCTCTCCAGGCAAGAGCCAGAGTGGTCACAGTCCCAGAATGTCCCCCATCTTGTCTGCAATAGAACTGAAGTCCTCAGGATGGACTGACACCTGTGTCACCTTGCCTGCCCACTGTCCTCTGAGCCCTTTCTTGTTGTTCCTCCCCTCGTGCCCTGCTCCAGTCTTACCGGCTTCCTTGTTGTACTTCAAACACACCAAACCACTCACTCCTGCCTTAGGGATGCACCGGAGGTATGTATGCATCTTCTCACAGATAACCATTTGATGGATCCCCTGTCCTTTGTTAAATCCTGTATCAAGTCTCAACTCTCAAAAAGTCCTGTGCTAACCATCCTACTTAATCTGGAAGACGTCCCTTCTCCCAAGCCTACATCCCTAATCCTCCAGACTCTTCGTGCTTTCATTTTCCATTACACTTCCTATGTTCTAACATCATTTACAAACAAAGTGTCTGTCACGCTCAGAATTCATAATGTGTCCGCCCTGCTAGGGTGTAACATCTAGGAGAGCTCATGCCTTTTATGAGAATTTCACTGATACTTCCCAAATGTTTAAGATTATGTTTAGCACACTGCAGGAACTCAATAAATATATGTTTGTAAAAGTGACTGAATAAAAGAATAAATGAGGGGATTTGCCAAGAATTAGCTGTCTGACTTAGATAACTTCTTTTTCTCATCCAAATAAAAAAACAATAATAATATCACAACAGACTCAAAATATACTTAAGCATAACAAATAAAATAATTGCATAAGTGATTTAAAATTTTTAAGGAAAATACAATAGAAATGCAGGGTCCTATTTTTAAGTTCAGCTCACTCTCCTGTTCAATATGGTCCCATGTTGACAAGCTCTAATTCAGGTTGAGGAAGGTAGGAAGACACCATAAGGGAAATTTCCGGTGTGCTTAAGGCATCCGGAGGCACCCTGATTCAACAACACTCAGGAGGCACCTGATTCAACCACACTCATGGTTTGGATTACCTGAAGGAGCACAGCAAACTTAAATATAACAACCATACAAAGAAGTTTAAAATTCTGTTAATACTTCTAAATCCCCGGCCCACAAATATCTGTACTTGTGGTCACACCTAACATCGATCTACCATTTTTACTTTTAAATTCATTTAAGGATTTTTAAATAATTTTTTTTTGTTTTGGAATAGTTGTATATTTACAGCATTACTATGGCTATATTACAGAGCCCTCACACAGCCTCCACCCAGGTTCCTCTGTTATTAACATCTTATGTTAGTAGGTACGCTTTTCAAAATTAGTTGACAAAAATGAATATATTATTATTCAATAAAGCCAGGGTTTCATTCAGATTTCCTCAGTTTATCATTTTTTTAAGGTTTTATTTATTTAAAAAAATTTTTTTTAACGTTTATTTATTTTTGAGACAGAGAGAGACAGAGCATGAACGGGGGAGGGGCAGAGAGAGAGGGAGACATAGAATCTGAAACAGGCTCCAGGCTCTGAGCAGTCAGCACAGAGCCCGACGCGGGGCTCGAACTCACGGACCGCGAGATCGTGACCTGAGCCAAAGTCGGCCGCTTAACCGACTGAGCCACCCAGGCGCCCCAAGGTTTTATTTATTTTTGAGAGAGCACAAGCAGGGGAGGGGCAGAGAGAGAGAGGGACAGAGGATCTGAGGCAGGCTCTGCGCTGACAGCAATGAGCCGGATGTGGGATGCGAACTCACAAACCACGAGATCATGACCTGAGCTGAAGTTGGATGCTCAACCGACTGAGCCACCCATGTGTCCTCTCAGTTTATTCTTAATTTCCTTTTTCTGTCCCAGGTCTCACCCAGGACATCACACAACATTTACAAGCCACATGGCTGTCTCACAGACTTTCCTTGGTTTGGATGACCTTGACAGTTTTGAGGAGTGCTGGTCAGGTGTTCTATAGAATGCCCTCTGTTGGGATCCATCTGATGTTGTTCTTTTTAAAAATGTTAAAAGTTTATTTATTTATTTTGACAGAGAGAGAGAGAGAGAGAGAGAGAGAGAATCCTAAGCAGGCTCCATGCTTCTGGTGCAGAGCCCACTGTGGGACTCAAACCCATGAACTGCGAGATCATGACCTGAGCTGAGAGTGAGTTGGATGCTTAACCAACTGAACCACCCACGTGGCCCTATCTGATGTTTTTCCAAGGTTAGACCAGGACAATGTGTCTTGGGAGGTGACTGCAGTGGTAAAGAGCTGATGTCATCGTCTCGTGTATTACCTTCCCCAAGTTGGAGCCATCCCTTCTCAGATCCTGGTTCCTTTCTTTACAGAATGGTATTAGAACCCAAGATGTAGGAGCTGGGGTCCTCATTGCTACCGAGTGTCCTTGTTTCTAGGCCTTCGGCTGGCAAAGCAGGGAGACAGGTGTCTCTACAACCCCAGGTATTCACATGTATCGAAACATTTTGGTATATAAGCATCTATGTCTACACTAAGCTAAACAAGAGTTCATACTGACATCTGCAACTTTCATCGATTGCCACATGGATCACTCTGTCCTACCCCCCGTCTTACATGTACACAACCCACTCCAACAGTGGAAACCTGGCTCCCACCCTCCCCCATGCATGTAGTTCACCATTCAATTCCAGTATGTGTGCGTACTGTTTCCAGAACTGTTAGTTTCTGTCCTCATGGGAAAGAACTTCAGCTCGATCAAAGAGTATAGTCTTTATGCACAGCCGCTTTTGCCTTTACCCTTCCAAACACCATGCTTTACCGAAGCTACCAAGTTCACACCCATTTCCCGCACAAATACGAAGTTGTTTCAGACACTGTCATAAATCTAAATGTATCTGCTACATTCTATAGTCTATCCAGCCCTTCCTAAGTGATCTTTTGTTTGCATTCATTAAAATTCCCTCTTTCTGCTCTGAAGCTTTGTTCCATGAATTTTGGCAAATGCTCAACATCTTGAATTCATAATTACAGCAACCTGCAAAATAGTTTTACCATCCATAATTTTCCTTCATGTTTCACCTATTCAACACTCTGTCCTTTCTCAAAACCCCTGCAAACTGATATTTTTCCCATCACTATTATTTTACCTTTTATTTTATTTTATTTTTTTATTTTTTGAGGGAGGGAGGGAGAAAGAGAGAGAGAAAGAGTGCATGAGCTAGGAAGGGGCAGAGGGAGAGGGAGAGAGAATCTCAAGCAGGCTCCACACTCAGTGCAGAGCCCAACACAGGGCTGGATCCCATGACCCTGGGATCATAACCTGAGCCAAAACCAAAAGTCAGGTTCTCAACCAACTGAGCCATCCAGGTGCCCCTAAGTTTTACCTTTTAGAATAACATATAATTGGAAACATCAGTATGTGTCTTTTTAAAGACTGGCTTCTTTCACTTGGAAATAGGTATTTAAGATTCACTATTTTCTTTTACATGGCCTGCTAGCTCATTTCTTTTTATCACTGAATTATATCCATCGTATAGACATAACACAGCTTGAAATCAACTCACCGATTGAATTTTGCTTGCTTCCTGTTTAGGGCTATTATGAATAAAGCTTCAGTAAACATTAATGTGCAGGGTTTTGTGTAGACATACGTTTTCAAATCAGCTGGGCAAACCCTTAAGAGCATGAGTAATGGATCATTAAGACCATGCTTAGTTTTATAAGAAACCACCAGCCTCTCTACCAAAGTCACCGCACCATTTCGCATTCCCACCAGCAGTGAACCTTCCATACCCTGGCCAAGAGTTTGCATTGTTCATGCACTTACTTTTCATCTCTACATCTTCTTTAGTAAGGTGTCTGTTCAGATCTCTTGCTTACTTCTAACTGGACTGTTTGTCATATTACAGGTGAAGTTTAAGAGTTACCTGTATAATTTTAACACACGTCCTTTATCAGATTTTTCTTTTGCAAATATCTTCTCCAAGTCTGCTGCTGTCTTTCCATTCCCTGACAGTGACTTCCACAATGGTGACACTTTTAATTTTAATACATTACAAATTATCAATGTTTTCTTTCCTGGGTTGAGCTTTTGGCGGTATGTCTAAAAATGTACCACCAGATCCAAATTCACATAGATCTTTTATATTTTCTTTTAGAACTTTTACAATTTTGTGTTTGATGTTTTGGTCTTTAGTCTACTCTGAGTTAATTTTTAAGAAGGGTCTATGCCTTGGTTCTTTTTGTCTTCTTCTTATATATGGTATTCTAATGCCATTTGTTAAAAACACTGACTTTTCTCTGTTGAAATGCCTTTGCTCCCCTGGGAAGGCCAGAGGTCAGTTGACTGTTCACTGTGTCGTGTGGGTCCCTTTCCAGGCTCTCTATCCCTGTACCACTGACCTGTGTGCACATTGTTTCAGCATTGGCACACTGCTCTCATTACAGCAGCTTCGTGGTACTTGTCAAAACCGAGTATGCAAAGCCATCCAACCTTGGAGTTACAGAACTTTGCTCTAACATGCTGGCTATTTTTTTCAAATTTACTTATTTATTTCGAGAGAGGGAGAAAGAGAGAGAGAGAGAGCAAGGGAGGGGCGGAGACAGAGTGAGAGAGAATCCCAAACAGGCTCTGCGCTGACAGTGCTGAGCCCAACACAGGGCTGAAACTCAGGAACCGTGAGATTATGACCTGAGCTGAACCCAAGAGTCAGACACTCAACCGACTGAGCCACCCAGGCGCCCTAACATTTTGGCTGTTCTTGGCACACAGCAATAACTTCCAAGCTTCCAACTTGCACTCTGTGATTGCTCATAACATTTCACCCCCTTGCAAATTTTCTTCTCTTGGACTGGAACAGAACATCTGAAATATAAGTATATTTATATACATATATATATATACACACACACACACAAAGAGAATAGAAGGAAAATATAAAGGAGAATATAAGGTTGTTATCCACCTAGATATCTATTTTGAGTTATTGAAGAAACCCAATTCTCTCCTTAAAGTAAGCAAATCAGAGCCCTTCCTTTCCTTCAATTGTGCCAGGAAGTAACTAACCTAATTAATCACCAGTTAATTTATCTTGTGATCAAAATGATAAAAGTCAACATTTGTCAAGGGGGTGTTTATATGCCAATTACAGTAAAATATTACTAGCCCCTAATTAAGTTGTTTGTTTTGAATAAGCTGGGTTTGGTCTCTAGGCTTCTCTCATAAATTAGTTGCACATTTGAGTTATGGAAAATATAATTGTCACCGTAACACTCAAAGAGTATACTCAGTACCATAAATACTGAAATATAAACTCTCTATTTTTTTTTGTTAAATTATTACAGTTCCAATAATTAGGGTGCCACATTTATTTAGTGTGTTTCTTTTAATGAAAACTTAGATCTCATTAATAACTTAAATAATGTAATTTTAAGAAACTTGTGTTCAGGATGTTATCATAATATTTTCACTAGTATCTCATTGTTATTAAACTTATTATCTTGGGGAAACCACATATTCATTACTTACAGAATAATGAATTTTATTGGTATCCCAAACTAATGGCACTCTTGGCTATCATTCCTTGGAAATCTTTATCTAGAAGATTATTATAATTAGGAGCTTTGTACTATAAAAATGGAAACCCCCTCTGACTCATCCATGAGCGTATAAACATATTTCGAACCCTGTTGTACGCATATGGAAGGTATAATGTATATTAAACAAAGCTATTTTGTATGCAGGCACACACTGTATTACTTATGCTCTATAAATACACTGAATGTGCCCTATGTGAACAAAAGTAATACTTAACAAATTTACAATCTCCTATGTTTTATTTATTTTGGTTTTGTGACTCGGTGAAACTAAGACTCTGGGCTTTAATTTTCTAAATTAGAAAAATAGAAAATAACAATAATGCCAGCTATCTCATTGTGTTGTTTTAACATTAGATGTTATGTAAAGGACCCTGCAACGTGTCTAGCCAGAGGAAATCCTAAATATATATTCAGTAGTCACCAAATTTATTGTCACTGTTTTTAAGTTTATTTATTTATTTTGAGAGACAGAGAGAGATCACATGAGCAGAAGAGTGGGGAGAGAGAGAATCCCAAGCAGGCTACACATTGTCAGCACAGAGCCCAACACGGGGCTTGAACTCACAAACCTGAGATCATGACCTGAGCCAAAATCACGAGTCAGATGCTTAACCGACTGAGCCACCCAGATGCCCCTTGATAGCCACTGTTAATACTGAAATCAGTACAACCTTCACTTTATTATTTATGACAATCCTTTCAGTATCTTTTTACAGTAAAGAAATTAAGATTTTAAAAGACATGTGCATCATCTTACAAGCTTTTCCCTCTAGAGCCAAACCAGGGAATCTCCTTAAAAGTTGTAAGAGAGCTGAGGAAGTCAACCCTGTGATGTAGGTCTGGGGACAGGAACAACTGTTCACTGTAGGCAGATCATGAAAACCCATCTGGTACTTTTCTCTCTTTCCTCTGTGGAAAAGAATCTGTAATATTTAGGCATGGTTATCTATCTAAAAGTTCCCAAAGAATCTTTGAAAAAAATCTATCATCTATGGATATGAACATTACCACTTTCAGGATAGTGATGAAAACCCATTTCAGCTAGGGTAGTGGGAAAGGAGAAATTCACCACAAGCCCCAGAAGACAAGCAGACGTCCATGCTGGGGACGTCCGTGCTGGGGTCAGACTCACACTAGCATGAGGGCAGAGGCACCAAGAGGCTGCATACCGGTAACCCAGGCAGGTGTACCTGCCCAAGCTGAGAATTAACCAGGAAAACAGACCTGCAGGTATAATGGATACAAAGAAAAACAGAAGCCTAGAAATTTGCCAACGCAGGTGAAATTGACCAGCTCCTTGAAAGACACAACTACCGAAACTCATTTGGGCAGAAACAGGTCAACAGCGTAGTTCTGTATCTGTCAAAGAACTTGAGTTCATAGTTGTGAGTCTTCTGATAAAGAAAATTCTGGGTCAGATGGTATCGCTGGTGAAGTATAACAAACGCTGAAGAATCGTTGGCAAGTCCACGTAATCTCTTCCACAACGCGGGAAAGAAATGGAGTGTAGAAAACCACACCAACGTCGCTCAGTATGGAATCCGGACAAAGTTAATACAAGATAAGCCAACTAAAGAACAGAATCAACTGGTCTTCATTCAACTAAGTATCAGCAACTCGAATCCAGCAAAGAAAGAAGAGGACGACCCATTAGTAGAATGGATGTTTACCCCAGGAATTTAAGGCAGGTTAAATATCAGCAGATCAATCAAGGGAATTCTCCATATTAACGAGATAAGTCACATTAGATTCAGGAAAAGCATTTGACAAAAAAATAATAATAATCTTCATTCATGATATAAATTCTCAGTAAATTAGGAATAGATAAAAATTCCCCATTACGTGTGCTGAGTGGCACCTATGAAAAACATACAACCAGCATTATAATTAATGACGGATGCCTGAATGATGGCCCATCAGACTGAATGACAGGCAAGGACTTCCTCTCTTGCCACTGTAATTCGACATCAAATTGTGCTGTAAATCAGAAATTTCTATTTATAGAAGCATGATTATCTACCTAAAAATTCCCAGAGTCTTTGAAAAAGAAAAATCTTCTAGAAATAGTAAGTATATTTTGCAATATTACAGAAGAGAGTCATACATGGTCTATATGAGATCACTTGTATTTCTACCTGCTAGAAATGAAAAGTTGGTACATCATATTTGCCATAGCAACCAAAAAATAGAGTGCTTAGGTATAATCCTGAGAAAACATGTACAAGGTCTGTGTGCTAAAATCTACAAAACGCTGGCAAAGTAGATCAAAGAAGACTTCATTCAATGGAGATAAATGCCAGGCTTATTAGTGGAAGTATTAATATTGTTAATATGTCAATTCTCCCCCATTTAACATACAGATTCAACCTAGTATCCATCAAAATGCCAACAGACCTTTAGGAATATATTGGCAAGCCTATTCTAAAAATCTAAAAGGAAAAAACAGATGAAGGGCTGGAGCCAAAACAATTTTGGAAAACAATTCTATAGTTTTAGGCTAAAAAGGGTATATAAAGGAAAGTTTCTTTAAACATTAAACATAAACTGGGGTGCCTGGGTGGCTCAGTCGGTTGAGCGTCCAGCTTCGGCTCAGGTCATGATCTCACGGTCTGTGGGTTCGAGCCCCACGTCAGGCTCTGTGCTGACAGCTCGGAGCCTGGAGCCTGCTTTGGATTCTGTGTCTCCCTCTCCCTCCGCCCCTCCCCCACTCATGCTCTGTCTCTCTCTGTCTCAAAAATAAAGAAAGCTAATAAAAAAAATAAAATAAAATAAAAATTAAATGTAAACTTAACATAAATTTAATATTCAGCCTCGAAATCCCATTCCTAGGTATCTACCTAAGATGGACAGAAACACGAGTCCAAACAGAGAGATGTATAAAAGTTCAAAGCAGTGATTATTCACAATAGCGAAAAAGTAGAAATAACCTAAATGTCCACAAACTGATGATGAGATAAACAAAATGTGTTATTTTCTTACAGTGGGAAACTGTTAGGTATTTAAAAGACATGAAATGTTGAGGCATCTATAACACAGATAAACCTCAAAAGCATTATGCTAAGTGAACGAAGCTAAAGACCTATTATATAATTCCTCTTACAGAATATATGCAGAATAGATAAGAGACAGTTTATACAAAAGGCAGATCACAGTGTGTCTGGGGCTGGGGATGTGCAGGGATCCACGGTGAACAGGCTTGAGGGGACTGTTCAGTGACAGAAACGTTCTGGCGCTGGAATGGGTGATGGTTGAACAACTCTGAAAATCTCCTTAAAAAAGTCACTGGATTGTTCTCTTGCAATGGTAAATGTCATGGTTTAAGTGGTTCCTTAATAAGGCTGTTAAAATCAGTGCTGAGAGGAGAGGACGAACAGAGAGGCACCACTGGGCGCCTCAGTCCCACGTCCTGCGCCACGTCCTGTGCACCTGAAACACGTAGGCCCACGATGCCCCTGCTCTTCAGAATGGGTTCTCAGAGCTCACCATTCAAGAATTTTGTGTTTTCCTGGAGAAATCCCCGTGATGAGCCCGGGAAGCATGGAGGTGGCGCAGTCAGAGGAGCGGGGAAGGGGCTGGAAGACGAGAGGAGCGGGGAAGGGGGGTGGAAGAGCAGCGTGAGCCTGTGTGGTGACGCTTATTTGCTTTGTGACTTGAGTGGAAGAGACTGGAGGGTGCGTCGGCCACCGCTGCGGCTCACCCAGCTCTCTGGGGTTCCTGTCTCTGGAGCAGGTGGTGGCCACACACCGTAGCCTTGACAGTGGGAGTTCCACTATCCTTTGATCTTCCCCGTAGTCCCAAGACCTGACGGTATTGCAAGCATGAGATGGATGAACTTGGTCAGAAATAACCATCAAGTCACAGGGATATTTCCTGTCATCACTGAAGGTTTAGCGTGGGGTGTGACGCTTCCTTACGTTCGAGTAGAAACCCTCTCATCTCAGCGTAAGAGCGAGGCTATAAGGTACATCCTGTTTGTAGGCTCATTTCTATCATTGAGAAAATATCCACAGAGGAGTTAGATCAGCCAGTGGGGTCATGGGATGGCGGGGGTGGAGCCAACAGCAGAACCAGAGACGGCCTGCTTCCCCACACAAGCTTGACCGTCCCTCCACACGCCAGATCACAGATGGCCTTACGTGGCCCTGCAGGATGAGGCCACCAGCTGCCAGCAAGCACATGAGTGTGGGCGTCTATTTACCGAGGAAGAGACATGTTCAGTTTCTGTGGGGAACCCTGATTGGTTCAAGCAAACCCTGGGCTGAGCTGCCCTCTCAAAATCTGTCCTCTGGAACATAATGTTCACCAGGACACATATGTAGCTACTGGGGACTCTGAAATCACTAATGGATGGAAACTGGCTTAGGGGCACCTGGGTGGTTCAGTCGGTTAAGCGTCTGACTCGATGTCGGCTCAGGTCATGATCTCATGATCTGTGACTTGGAGCCCACGGGGGACTGACGACACGCTCACAATGCAGAGCCTGCTTGGGATTCCATCTCTCCCTCTCTGTCTGCCCTCCTCTCTCCCTCTCTCTCTCTCTCTCTCTCTCCTCTCTCAAAATAAGTACACTTTAAAAAATAATAATAATAAAACAAAAAGTTTACTTAACGAAAGGTCTTCACGGTAAAACGAAAACAAAAATAAAACAAAACAAACAAATAAAAAAACCCACAAGAGCTCAAGCATCTGACTTAAATATCTAAGTGACATTTACCAGGTTTGATGCAAACGTTCAATTCTAGAACATAAAACCTGCACTGGCTCGGCGTGAAGGCTAAATCGCCGTGGCCCGTGGGTGGCACGCGATTATCATCGGTGGCCAAACGTGCACCTGGGCTGCTAGAAGCGGCAATCGGCCGTCCTTGCAGGGCTGTTCAGCCTCGCTCCACGGGTCCCCTCTCCGGGGCTCAGATCCGGGGAGATACTGGGCAGGGGCTGGGGGTGGGGAGCCCCAGCCTCCAAAGCTCTGGGGCCGGCGAGAAGGCAGACCCATTATCTGATAACACCAAAGAGCCAGGCGCGGGCCGGGCTGATTATATCAGGAAGGGGATTTGATGACTGTTTTCCTCCTCAAAAGCGAAGACAGCTGCTTTGAAGTCACCTTAGCACGGACCTTTCATCTGAGTTTTTACTCACCTAGACCCAAAATTAAAACTCGTTTTCAAAATCTCAAGGCTCCCTTTGCGAACAGCAAGCTTTGGATTTTTAATTACCAGCCTTTTTGGGGGTTGTTATCTGGGACTACAGAAGGGTCGCTAAGATAAAATTTCTGTCCCTCCCGCAGCCCCGGGCCTGGCGGACACACCGCTGCTTTCGGCCACCCTCCCCGGTGACGGTGGCCCTGCACCTGCCAGTGTTCCCCCCCCCCCCCTCCACCCCCGTTTCCGTTTCTCTCTAGTCAACACTTGGGTCCCTGAGCTCTGATGCCCGTGTGTGTCTGTTTCTGCGAGTGTCTTGGTAAAGAAATTCAGGTCTCTGAGAGTCAGACAAGTGGGACAGAAGCGCCCAGGCCTACTGATGTCCTGGGGCAAAATTCCTTTGGTAAAATCATTAAATGCTGTGTTCTAATGTCCTTGGATTCAGGGCGGGAGGCATCTGTTGTTAGCTTGATTCAAAGTATTATGCTCAGTGCCAGGTATGGACATGGAACAAAGGAATTGTTCAATAAACATTTTTGCTCTTTAAAGAGTGGATTAAAAATCTTAGGGATGAAAAGACTACATACTTCATGATTCCAACTCTATGACATTCTGGAAAAGGCAAAACTATGCAGACAGTAAAAGATCAGTGGTTGCCAGGGGGAGGGATGAACAGGTGTAGCACAGGACTTTTAGAGCCGGGAAAATAGTCTGCATGATACCCATGGCAGACACGTGTCAATATACACTCATCCAAACCCACAGAATCTACAAGACAGAGTGACCCTAATATCAACTGTGGACTTTAGGTGAGGATGCCGTGACACTCCGGGCTCCTCAGCCGAAGCAAACTTAGCATCGGTTGGGAGATGCTGAGGTGGGGGAGGCTGTACGTGAGGGCATATGATAAATCCTACACCTCCCCCTCAATTTTACTGTGAGCCTAAAACTGCTTTAAAAACATGTAGCCCTAATATAAAAAAAAGAAAGAATAAATAAGAATGAAGGAAAGTAAGACCAAACCAAATACAATTCAGGCATAAAACGTTAGGAAGGAAATCTTAGGGTTGTGGTCAAAGGTTTTAGTTTTGAGGCTTATCTGACCACAAACTAAATGTATGTGTTTAGTTTGACAGCTCGTTTATTCTCAAAAGCCCTTCTTGGGTCTATAAAATAGACCTAGTGGGCAATTGTTCTAAAATAGTGAAAGGTCAGGGTATTTGGGAAGGTGCAAGCCGGCTGCCTCCCCGGGCTGGAGGGCCCTCACCCCCAAGCGACGTGGGGAGTGTCAGGGTGGCACCCCGGCTTACGGGTGCAGCCTGCAGGGAACTGGGGGCTCGGCATCGTAACTCGTTGGTTGCAGGAGTGGAACAGATCTGCCTCGCCTGGGTCTGGAATACACAACTGACCCAGCTCTTCCTCTGCCTTCCCGAGTTTAGCCATCCCACCCTTCCCGGGGGCCGGGGTTCTCCAACGGCTCGGGGGCCCAGGAAACAGCACCCCCACCCCTGAGGTCAGAACCCCCACCCCGGGGGCAAACGCGCTGCGATCCGCTGATGGAGCTCGTCACGTGGCAGTATGACCACCCCATTCACCCCACAAGTGAGAGGTCAACCGGTTTGTATGTTTTCCTCGAACACACATCTGCTATTCGCTCACCAGCTCCGTTTTTGGTAAAAGCTCAGTGAAAGAGAGGCAATAGTAGATAACACAGATCTAAGGACATTTGTACAAAAAGAACACATCAAATGAAGAAAATATCACCCACAAAGTTTTCTGCAAAGTGGGGGAAACAAAGGCTATTATTCACTTTCAGTAGGAAGACACCCTCCATCCACCTGCCAGAAATCCACACTCCCCAGGAGCGTAATTTGAGAACCTCAGCGGGAGAGTGTGTGCCGTTTTTGTGTGGGCCACATGGAAACCTCTGGAAAGACTACAGTCATTCAAGAGAAGCAGAGGAGGATGGACAGGTGGCCCTTTGTGTGCTCCAGGCTCCTGGCAGACGGTTGTATGTGTTGGGGAGTGCGGGGTATTTATAAGCTGTTTCTTCTCGAACCAGTCTTTCCCAGCTTCTCTTTAAAAACTTCCTAGGCATTACAGACACAGAGTAAAGGGCACACATCTTCCATGTACGATGCAGTGAACCCTGCAAACGCACAGACCCTCACCCCCACTGCTGGTGGAGGCACAAGAAACTGCCGGGCCTCCTTGTGGCCCCCCGGGGAACCACAGTCAGCCTGGCTCCCTTCCCCTGGGAGCATCACACAGGCTGAGGCCTCGATGTCACTGGCTCACAAGGCTCCCGTCATTAGCATCGGGTGACGCACCTCGCACCGCGGGAAGATCCAGAGACTAGGGTCAGATGGACCACTGCTTTCGTGGTTCATCGTTAATACCTCTGTGATCCCTGCTAACTCTTTGATACGGTCCGACAGCCTTGACCCGAGGGAAGCAGAGACCCCTCTTCCGGGAAACGCTCCCCTGACATTGACCAGGAGGGCTAATTTGAGTTTATTTTAACTTGTGGGAATATAAGCAATAATTTGGAAAACCAATAAGAGAAATAATCCTACGCTGAATGACTTCCTGTTCCACACACACCAGAGCCTGCAGAAATATGCCACAGAGCAATTTCTGGGTCAGAGTAAATTAGAGTTTGCAATGCGTTTGCCTATATTGAGAAAGCATGAAAAGAAATGAGGTAATTTTGTCAGGGTTTGATGCTCATTGTTCACTGAAACATAATGCAAGTTATGTCTCTGGCCATAAAATAAAATAACGAGGCCATATATTCCAAGTCATTCTCATAGATTATAAGTTCAATATTCCAATTGTGTGTATTTAATGACTCTCCACAGTGCTGATCACTTATTTTCAAGTGGTATTTGGAGATAATAAGCCCGAGTCTTTGCAGCGTGCTGTGGAATTTACTTTTCCAAAATGAAGGGTGAAAGGAAATCTTGCACTACCAGACTGGGTGAGGGCCACAGCAAGGCTCCTCCCGGGGCCAGCCCTCCTCACCCCTGGCCTGCGGGCCGGACAGCTTCCAGCACGGCGGGGAAAACTCTTTAGCGTTTCCTGCTGGGTCACCTCTTTATTAAATTCATTAATTGCTCATTTCTTAAAAATTTTTTAATGTTTATTTTTGAAAGAGACAGAGAGAGAGAGACAGAGCATGAGTAGGGCAGGGGCTGAGAGAGAGGGAGACAGCATCCGAAGCAGGCTCCAGGCTCCGAGCTGTCAGCACAGAGCCCGGAGCGGGGCTCAAACCCATGAACTGTGGGATCATGACCTGAGCCGAAGTCAGATGCTTAACTGACTGAGCCACCCAGGTGCCCCCATTATTTGCTCTTAATCACTTAATGATAATTGGCTTCTGAACCCCAAGACAGAACACCAGACTCAGTGGCCCCTGCCAGAGAATGAGGCTCAGAGATGAGGGGAGAACGAGATGGGGATCTGGTGCCTCTGAGCGCATGGGAGTGTGATCGCAGGTTCCACGTGTGAGTGATCTGAGAAGACAGAGCCAACGTCTTCCCTTGGGATCCAGAATCTTCTTCAGGAAGTCACGTTAGTACATGAGGAGGTTTCCGTATACTATGATCTTTACTTGTCAATTACACCTCGATAAAGATGGGAAAGTAAATGGGTAAGTGATTTTACGTAATAAAAAGAACACAGCTGCTTACCTCCTATTTCCATGTTCTTTGCACGACTTTGAAGTTCTGTGGTCAATGCAGAGAACACCTGCAGGTCTGGGCATCACCCACTTCCCCCCGCGGCCGAATGGGCGCCTCCCCCGCGGCCCTGGGGGAGCAGGACGGGAATGACGCGGGGAGAGCAGGGTTGTTATTCCGTCCCTTTTATCCGTGTTGACCCAGAAGCCCCACAAAAGATGACTTATTATTTCTCTAACTTTCATGCTCTGTGTTATTTACTCAAATCTGGGCTTGAAACTTTTATCAGTCTTCCCACCTCTCCAAATCCGGGTGCTATCAACCCAGCCATCTACTAAGTCCAGAATGGCATTTTCTACCCCAGCCGTTTTCTGTCAATAATGCGTTTCTATTAAAATGAATGCACCCAAAGTATGAATTGCTTTATCATTTGCTTAAGGAATGTGGTGAGTGCTTGGTTTTCATAGTATGCTAAGGTAAAAATAGAATTTAACATTAGTGAATTATTTTATTGAGCTTCCAAAGCACAAGGAACGGATAATTTTGGCCCAGAGGAAATGAAAAAAGCATTTAGGTCCTTCAGTCAATGGCATTAGGGATCTACACTGATAGAATTTAACAGACGTTGCCACCTTCCCCATGTACTATTTGCACGAAGATATTATGCCTAATATAACGTTCGATTGTCTCACTCTGTTTTTTTAACATTTTCAAAGCAACTCCGATTTTCACAGGAACATATTTTAATTCCCCAAAAAATGTGTTTCTGCTTAGTTATTATACATTCTTTACAACTAGTCAGGCGATGTTCCCAAGAATTACTAGGACCTCCTTTTCCAAACTTCTCTCCATGAAATCATCCCACAAATGCTGTTTAGAACCTGCGAGCCCTGCACTAGCTGGGCGCCGGATATTAGCACAAAAGACACCTGCCCTCAGGTGTCACAGTCACGTGCAGAAGGGACAGGGCCTTTCAAGACAGGGTGGTAAGTGCTCAACGCGTTGGGTGTGGAGGACTGACCAGTACCTCGGCCGGTGGGGCTGACGGGGGACCTGGGACCCAGCCGGGGCACCTGTTGCCCTGGACCTGCTCCCCCACCTCAGCGTCAGAGCCCCGGGTGTCGCGTGCAGCCTGTGCTGGGGTTACCCCGGGGGTACCTGTGCACACTAGAGTTTGGGAATCACAATGCAGTGCACAGGACATTGTTTCCAGGCAGTCTCTACTTCGCAACGGGGACACATTCACAACCAGGAAAATAACACTGTTCTGAGGGAATTCACTGTCAGAGAACAGAGTTGGTTGACAAAAAAAAAAAGGGGGGGGCGTCTCAGAACAGTCCTTCCAAAGCCATCACTCTACAGAAAGGTTTACTTCTTATTTTCACACTTTCTGGAGAAAATAGCTTCTACTCACCTCAGAAACCGAATTTTGATCTCAGAGTCAACTGTTATTTTTGTCTCCTCTTTGGTTTTAGAAAATGGCCACTCTTTATGAGGACAAGTAAAGTTATCGACTTATCAAGAAGATATTGAGAAATAACATTAGAACTTTGGGTGTGTTTTTTTGTTTTATTATAAAAAAATAACATAAGAGTCTTGAAATGGGGAACAGAACCGCTAATAAGAATGGAAAGAAAGGCAGACTCATGCTTATTACTGCCCTTACAACGTCCTTAAGTAAATATCAGTTATGTGACACACTTTAATGTATACACCTTGGGAATATATAATGTGTAAATTATGTTATTCTTCACATTTCTATTCTAGATTTACTTCTTCCATAAAACTCACCTTAATAAAATACATCGTCATTGAGAATACGCATACTTAACGCGGCTACTTGACTTTAAAGGTGTGCCTGTACACAGAAATAAGTTCTTGTAAGAGCAGACGACTACCTTATCACAAGAAAAGAAAGCTTATCACAGGAGAAAAATATGGCTCCGTGATAAAGTCACTATGATTTTTGATTTGGCATTTGCAGCCTCAGACAATGCACGCCTATTCATTATTAATAAGCGACGGGCCGTATATGACACAGGGTTCGAAACTGTGTAAAGGAAAGGGCAAGTGAAAGAGACGTATTCGTGTGTTTACCTCTTAAATCAGGTTTAAAGATGATCTTAAATATTTGATTCATCAGGAAATGAGAACAGTTCCATTGTGACACAGAACATTCATCATATGGTTCAGACACATGATAAAATGCCTTTTATGTGGCTCTGCAGGTTTTTATAGAGGAAAAAAGAGGGAGCATCCTGACATTCTCGAAGGAGAGAAGAGTTTTGTACACAATGAGCCTCCCTCTCTGCAGGTTCCCTAAGCTGGCCTCGGACACGTGTCCCCTCAGGAACAGCCATCCAGCCTCAAAATAAAGGTATGCCTTTCTGGAGTCTGACCCAAGCGGGGCACATTCCAACCTGGAGTAGAATGAGACGTCAGGAGGAGGATCCCCTACAACCACCAGGAGGAGGGACACGTTACCGTTCTACCTGCAAGAATCCACTCAAGCGAACGTCAATGCACACGTCTGAGACACACGTAAGTGTGAAAGCTGCATTACGTAGGAGCTGGAATATCATTCTCTCTTCCTGATTTGCCATGATACTTCCTTTTCCCTAAATGCTCCAAAATGTGTACCTCATCAGTCAGTCTGAGCTCCATCAACCTCAGGTTTGTCACTGCCTCGCAGAAGAATAACACACCCACAGATCTGACTCGCAAATTGGAACGTTAAGTGTCGTTCTCAAAGTCAGCCTACGGAGTGCGAACAGTGCCAACGGACAACATGGCTCGCAGGGACAGCACGCTGTCCTCATACGTCAGGACACTGGGGATGCTGGCACCACGTTTAGATGCCCGAGGAGGATGCTAATGTGGCCCAGGCAGTCATCCTCCGTTACTCGGTCTTAGGAAGGGCAGGTGTTTTCTGAAAAGTCTTACTTGATGCAATATGGGTTTAAGGTAAAGGCTTCAGAATCTGAAGACTGGCAGCTACCACAAAGCATGGCTCCCTGGTGCATCCACACAGTGGCTAAGATTCGTCAATGAAAGGCATTTACCGAGACTCTCAGAAACGTGCTCTAAGAAGGGTGACTTTCACTGAATGCAAATTAGGCCTTCAGTTTTAAAAATTCAAGCGTTACTGGGCACAGCTGTTAGAAGGTGAGGAGTTAAACTGGTGAACTTTTAAGAATATTCTCCAATGAGTTGTAGTTCCCTATATAACATGGCAGCTCAGAAGACAGATTAGTGCGGTAGCCAGTGGTTTTACCTGTCCAGTGAAGGGAAACTAGTCATTTACACCTGCATGCACCTGTCACCTTCTCTTTAAAAAGCGAGCAGATGACTAGGTCTGCATTCAAGGACAAACGCAGCCCGAGAAGGTGTGATAGGGTTGTTAACATTACAGGTCTCACTAAATATTTGAAATGCTATGGTCACTGCTGGCTAAAGAGCTTTGGGATTTCAGAGGATGTATGTAGAATGGACAAAATCTACATTAAAAATGTGGGGAAGTTCATCACACCTTTTTCAACAGCCATTCCTGTTAGTATTGTTTCTTATCCCCAATGTCTCTGAAAGCCTGGCGCTCTAAGATTATTCGTGCGAGGGAGACAGCTGCACGGGAGCAGTTGTACGTCTGTTGTTCTGTCTGAGAAGCAAATATTACACAGAGGACTCGGGTCAACACGAGTATCGGCGGTAAAGCCTGTCTGTGGATAAACTCTGCTACGCTTTCTGCCCAAAAGAACGGACCTTCTCTGCCTGCTGGAAAATCTGTCCAGAACACTGTGAACTTTAAATATGAATTCCTGGCAGGTGTCCTGATGCCATAATCATAGAAAATAATGCTCGAGCATGAAGTTCACCAATAGCCCCAGCTTTGTCATGAAGTCAACATGTGTCCTAATGGGATTCCATGTTCCAGATGCAATTCTAATGGCTTGGAGGCAACCACAGCTGGGACAGAGGAACCCTGCCCACATGGAGGTTCCAAGTAGATCCAGACCTGCCCCTCAAAGTTGTGTTTTGTTATAGAACTATACTTTTTGAGACTTTCTAGAACACTGTTCAAGAAAGACCTCCCAGCCTACATGTAAGCAGGTTTCTTAGGCTCTGCCCCAAAGTCTACCTAAAATTTACTACATTTTTTAACTGTGTGGTTAGGTCCTTAGCAAGAGCTGTGATATCCAACCCGCAGGCATTGTAAGAAGTCACCATTTCACTGGAGAGTTTTGCTTATTTATGCAGTTAATGGAAAGGAGAGAAATCATGAACATCAGTGAGTTTCTTTGCTAATGTGACATTGTCAATTTTTAGCTAATGGATTTGTGTGTGTGTGTGTGTGTGTGTGTGTGAAACAAATACCATATATATTCATGGAAAAATATATGAATAATCCAGAACTTTTTTTTTCCATTAGTCTCTTAACATAGCAAGTACAATTACTGAGTTTCTTACATTAAATTCTTGGAATAAGCCCTATGTGGGGATGCTTTCAGATTTCTCAGAATTCCCAAGAAAAATCCATTGATAATTTGCCCAAAGGCAAATGTCCCCAAGAGTATTGAGAGAGCAATGTAAGATTCTGAATTGGAGACGAGGTGAAGAGAAAAGCTGGAAATATCTGCCGTTATCCCAGACATATTTTAATTTTATTTTTGTGTGTATGTGTTCAGGACTATTTATAACAAAATATGCAAGTGTGGAGAAGAGGGAAGAGGAAAAATGAATTAATATGCAGTCACGCTCTGTTTAAAGTGTTGCTTTAGGAGTTATGTATTAACATGGAGCTATTTCCCGATACATAATTAGAAGAAGAAAAAAGATGATCACAAAACATGTCAACAAGAGCCTCATTGTATTTAACGCTCTCCTGGTAACAGCTGAACTCAGAGTTTATTGAAACCGTCAGAAAACAAGGTCTTCTACTTCCTGTGTCTCTCTCCTCCCCACCTCTCACCTCCTTCAGCGCCCTCATGCACGGATACTGACAACGCTCTTCTAAGTCTGCTGGGTCACATACAGCGGTAACTCCTGTTTTCCTGTAGGGCCTGAATATGGCCTATTTATTCACTGGTCAATTTTCTTCTTTGATAAATATGTTCTGAGCAGCCGCATAGCTCTGGACACTATTCTCCCATGGATGTCCAGCAGGAAAGAAAATATGTAAAAAATTAGCTGTCACAGGCTAGATCTCGTATTCTAGTGGTGATGATTGCCGTAGGAAAAATAAAGACCAATGGGGTGTTGGGGACATCATGAAGTGGGGAGTGGGAGGCAGAAAAAGGAAGCAAAGTTGGAAGGGTATAAGGGGAGAGAGAAAGCACGGCAGGATAGCGCGTCCTGGGCATCAGGAACACCGGCTGGCCATCTGGAGGGGACGGGGGCCCGTGTGACGGGAGCTGATTGGGCAGAGTCGGGTAGGGGGTGAGAGGGAGGTGAGAAGGGCTATGGGCTGAGTGGTGTCCCCTCAAATGCAAACGCTGAAGCCCTAACTCCCCCAATGATGGCATTTGGAACGAGCCTTTGGGAGGTTTCAGGGCTACAGGAAGTCACAAGGGTGAGGGCCCCATGATGGCATTACTGCCCTTGCAGGAGGAAACCCCAGAGAGCCCCTTCCCCGTCCTCCACGGGAGGACATAGTGAGAGGGCAGCTGTCCCCACGCCGGCGGGAATCCTCCCTACACCCCCAGCACGTGGGCACCCAGACCTTGGGTCCCAGCCTCCAGAGCCATGAGAAACAAGTGCCTGTTGTTTAAACCCTGTCTGTGCTCTTCTGTTATGGCGGCCAGAGCAGAAACCAGGCTTGGGAATTAATGGGGTGGGACTGTGAGGGGCTTAGAGGCAAGGTGATCGTATTCCCCAGCGTGCTGGGGGCAGTCCCGGTTCATGTCTGCTATTCCAATGTAGCCATTGATCACTCGTCAGTTTTCCCTCGGTAATGAGCCAGCTCGGACCGTCCTAACAACTGTGTGAGTCCCACTGTTCCTCCTCTGCTCATGCTCTCTCTCTTATAAACAAACAAACTTAAAAAAAAGAAAACAAAAATATGAATTCAAAAAGGTATCTACAACCCCATGTTCACTGTAGCATGATTTACAACGCCCAAGACATGGAAACATTCTGAGTGTCTATTGATGGGTGAAATGATAAAACATAGTGTGGGATATTTTGTATATATATAAATATACAATGTATATATATGTATATATTATATATATAAATATATATATGTAATCTAATATATAACATAATATATATAATGTAGGATCATTCAGCCATAAGAAAGGATAAAATCTTGCCATATACAACAACATGGATGGCCCCTGAAGCATTATATCAAGTGAAGCAGGCAGAGAAAGACAAGCACCATATGATCTCACTTACATGTGGAATCTATATTTAAAAAGAAACACAACTCAGCTCACAGATACAGAGAACAGTTTGGTGGGTGCCAGAGGTGGGGTTGGGGGGTAGGTGAAACGGGTGAAGGGTCAAACTTCCACTTACAAAGAAGTCGTTGGGGTATAACACACAGCATGGTGACCACGGTTGATGCTGGGCTGCACATGTGAAAGTTGCTGAGAGAGTAGACCTTGGGAGTTGCTATCAGAAGAAAAAAAAATGCAACTGTGTATAGGGACAGATGTTAACTACACTTATTGCTGTGATCATTTTATGAGGTATATAAACACAGAATCATTATGTTGTACACCTGAAACTAATACAATGCTGTATGTCAGCTGTATCTCCAAAAAAAAAAAAAAAAAAAAAAGAAAAGAAAGGAAAGAAAAGAAAAGAAAGAAAAGGAAAGAAAAGAAAAAAGAAAAGGAAAAGAAAGAAAAGAAAATGAAAGAAAAGAAAAGAAAAGAAAAGAAAAGAAAAGAAAGAAAAGAAGAAAGAAAAGAAAAGAAAAGAAAAAAAAGAGCTGCAGAAAGGAAAGGGACCTGTGTCTCTTGAGGTGGGGTGATCAATGGTTTGCAGAAGACAGGTGGAAGGATTTGTCTCTTTTCAGCAGGATCATTCCAGATGACCCAACAATAGAGACAGGATCTATCATCAGTACAGCTAGAGAACGATGGTAGAAACTGGAACCGGAGACAGCAAACTTGTCTCTGCCCGCTCTCCACAGGGGCCAGGGGTGAACACTTTAGATGTGTCCTCTCCCTCTGTCACAACGCCTAGGTGGGCCTGGTGGCCAGAAAGACAGCCACAGGCCATAGGTTAACCAACGGGTGTGGCTTCATTCAGTAAAGCTGTATTTTGTGGCACTGCAATTTATATTTCAAAGAATGTAGGTGCAGAAAATATTCTTCTTTGGGTATTTTTCAACCATAAAAAAAAAAATCTGAGCTCAGGGTCCAAAGGCGTTGCGGGGGCTGGATCTGGCCATAGACTGTCCTGGAAGAGAGTGAGGGGAGCAAGTGGAAACAGAAAGACCAGAGAGGCTGCCTCGGTAACCACGTGAGGGTTGGAGGTTGGCGCTCGGGTGAGAGTAGAAAAGGCTCTCGATTAAAAAACGGATTCTGAGGACGGTTTGAAAGTTGCCTTGAGGCTCTTCGTGGGAGTCTGGACACAGGGAAGAGAAGAGTGAGATTCAGGGTGCGGGCGCCTGGACGCAGGGAGCTGCCGGCGGGGGCTGTGAGAAAGCTGGACGCAGGTTCGGACACGTTCACGTGTTGACCGCCGTTGGCCATCCAGGTGGAGACGGGGAGCGGGCCGTCGAGATCCCGACCGGTAACGAAGAGGTCCGGCCTGGCGATATCAACTCACAAGTCATGGGCACGGAGGGCCTGACAAGGAGGGAACGCAGCCAGAAAGCAGAGCGCACCGAGGACGGGACCCCGAGACACTCCCACAGTCCGAGTCTGGGTGCAGGGCACGGGCCCAGTGCCGCTTTAGTTCTGACGCCTTGGGATCCGCAACGTGGAAATCGCGGGTGTCTCCTGCACCTGTGGTTTGGGTGGCCTTCCGAGGTGGTGAGGCGGGTTCAGAACGAATGGGAGAAGAGTAATTAAGGACAATGTGCGTAGACAGCCCGCCAGAAGAAATCTCCTGTGGCCAGAAAGAGAAAGAGGGGTCGGCAGGAGGATGCAGAGAAAGAAGATGTGCATTTCTTTGTCACGAGGTCAAGAAGACAGTGCAAAAACAACGCAAAACACCTCCTGTTGCCCTTCATGTAGACTGAACAATTGTCACCACTTCGCTACAGTTGTTGATCCCGTTTTTAACATTTTTTGAGGTACTTTCAAGCAAACTCCTGACCTTCTTATTTCACCCGCAAATATTTGAGAGCGCATATCTAACAGTGGGGCCAACCACAGTGCTTAATCTGCGTCGTGACGGTAAGAACCTGTCCCCGGTCCCGCGGGCTGCTCAGATCACACAGATGGTTTGCTCTTCTCTTTTACGCTGGGACAAAGTCTGGTAGCATGTGGATGGGGATCCCTGCAGAGGGACAGTGGTGAAGCACAGAAGAGGGGAGATCCCGGGGCCACAGGAGGCAGCCAAGGCGGAGTCCAGCACACAAGGCGAGAGCCTGGTCTTGGCCAACAGCACACCCGTGTGCTTTACTTTTGTTCTCATGACAGAAGGGCAAGGTTTCTTAAAAATGGCATCTAGGAGGGAACGGGACACGTTTTGCTGTGCGCCATACACACTCACGACTCTCCCCATCTCTAGCTGCGAACTTCCAAGTTCTTATTTCAGGAGGAAAGAATCGTCAAGCGCCAGAGATCTCAAAAGCACCGTTTTGCTAATTCTCATGCAGAGAACAACGCGTGGCAACATGGATACAGTTTCTTAAAAGTTCAAAACCTGTCTTCGGGAACTGGTTTTTACAGAGCTGACACAGCTACAGAATTTCTCATTGACGATGCTATTTTCTTATTTCAGGAGAGGCTGTCGGGGAGTGCCAAGTGCAAACCGAAGGAAGTAATTTGATATTTCGTCCGGCGTCACCGGTGTCTTTCCACCTTAGCTTGAAGCGTGATGTTCTTGTTCAGTTTGATAGAACCTTCCGGTGCCTGTCCTTTGTTTCAGTGAGGAGCGTGTTATGGCCGGGATTAAATTTGTTAAGAAATTATGCGTCTTTCAGGGCAAACATTATAAAGTCAACGTATCTCTTTCTTTTAGTCTGAGAGCCAATATCCAAACCAACTTGACAAACTCCTTTCTGGTCCCATCTCAATGATGCCAGCGTGATATAATCTCGAGGAGCTCTTGGTAAGGATAGACTCAGAGTGAGGCCAGCAGAAAAATGACATTCTAGATGCCCTTGATGTATTAAGTATTATGACGGATCCTAAGTCTGCTCTAATTAAGGGTGGTGGTGAAATCACATTTGTTTCTCTTTTGCAAAGCTTCTGGAAAAATAACTGTGTTTTTATAGTATGTGTGAGGGTGGAACATGAAAAGGGTAAAATATAAGAAAGAGGGTTAAAATTACACTAAAATCCCACAATCTGGAGGTAGTAGGACCAACACTGTAATTAATGAATGAACCCCCCCATACGAGCCCACATGCTCCCATAAATGCATAAATGCACATAGTCTTGCATAAGTGGAATAAAGCTTCACAGGTTTTCCTTGCCTTTCGTATTTACTCGGTGATATGTTAAGAACATTCTTCCAGATGGCTCCTTATTTTTCTATTTTTAAAAGATATTTTGCTTGCGATTGCCAGTTTGGTTGTTTGCTGTGTTTGTTTCTATATGGTATTTTTTTTTCTTTTTTGTAGTCAAATCTATTTGTCTTCTTTGTTTCTGATTGTATAACATATTTAGAAAGGCTGTCTTTTCTGGAAAATTACTGAAGTTTTCATATCTACCTTATTTTTGTAATTTTAAGCACTGCTCTTCAAAATTGAAGTCTTTCTTCCACCTGTAACTTTTTAACTACAGCAAATAAGTCAGGAAGCCACTTTAATTTTCCCAAATTACAAGCCAGCTGTTTAAACTACATTTGTTGAAAATTTTGACTTTATTGCCACTTAGTTGTGCTAAATTGTGTAGCATTCCACACATGCCTATCTCTCCCAACGTGGTAGGAGATGAAAATAGCTGCTCTATGCTCTTTGGGTTCAAAGCTGGGCCCTGTGAATTAAACTGACAAAATACAGATTAACACAAGATCTATTTCATATGCATACAGGCCCCAACAAAAGAAGTAGCTGGCTTGTTGGATGGTTAAGGGTAAAGGCTTATACACCTAACGTAGGGGGGCCGAGGAGGAGGGGAAAAATCGCTTCGATGCGAAAATCAGACAGGTTTCTTCAGAAAAGACAGATTCTATGAAGAGCAGACAGGAGACAACGAAGTTGATAATAATGCTTGTGTCTACGGTACAAGTGGTCTTCCCAAATTCTTCAGGGCCCCCCCCAGGAGCCCCCAGGGTCTACCTTGGCTTATCTTCTTCCGAATCTGTGTGTGTCCTGCGGCTAAGGATGCCTCTCTTTGACTGCTGAATGGGGCACCACGGTATCCTTCCCAGAAGAGGTCCCCAGGCTATTCTTATGCCATCGTTCCTGAACAAGGCACTGTCGCCAGGTTAAGTTCTAAATAATTCTAAAGATACTAAATAAATTCAATTAATTTGGGGAGATTTAACTTAGGCTTCCTGTGCAGGGACAAATGTTTTGTCTGTTGCTTGTTTGTCTTGTTCCGTTTTTGATTTCCCATGTAGAGTTTCACATTTGTATGTAAACAGATACACCATTTTATGAAAATGTTACTGCTAGGAATTGTAGTGTTTTTATTGCCATTATGAACGGAGTCTTATGCTTTATTACACGTTTTAATTACCTATGGGGTTATATAGGAACACTTGAGTATGTAGTTCATTTACCTAATCTCTCAATTTGGCTTATAGTGTTCATAAAGTTTTTGCCATTCATTTATCCTGGATTTCAGAGCCAGAACTTTTTCGGCTACTGAAAATGACTGTAATCTGTATTCTTCTTTCTGATATTTATACTCCCCCCCCCCCTTTTAAGACTCTGTTGCCTAAAACTTCACAAATACTGTGGGTCTTGCAAGCAATACTGTATTCTCTTCATGATGGATAAGGATGAGGTTAAGCTTTAGGAATAATATCAAGTTCTGGTCTGGGAGATACATTTTTACAAGGTGCTGTCAGTAAAGTAGATGTCCATCGAGCACCAACCATCCCCAGGAAATGCACCGGCTTCTTCAAGGACAGATAACGAGAAGGTCATCTTACACTAACGAAAAGTATAGCATGATACAGAGGATAGAGGGGGCACTTGTATCTGACCCATAAATTCAGAGAAGAAACAGACGGTTACCCAGGGGAGCAGGTGGGGGTTGGGCAAAGTGGTGAAGGGCACCGGAGGTACAGGCTTCCAGTTCTGGAATGAACAGGTTGCGGGAATAAAAGGGGCAGCCTGGAGAGTGTGGTCAATGGCACTTTAATGACACTGCGTCGGGACAGGCGGTGGCTACGCTTGTGGTGGGCACAGCATAATGTCTACCCTGTCCCATCACTGTGCTGAACACCTGAAACTAACATTACGTTGTGTGTCAGCGATACTGAAAGAATGATAGCCAAGTCTAAAAATTAAAAACAAGAGCTCATCATTCTAAAACAGACAAACCAAAGAACTATGGATGTTTGCAGGAACGTGGACCGTGAAGGACTCAGGGGCCGGGGAAGGCTGATCAGAGAAGCCTCTGGAACTGGGACGTCTCCGTCGGATCACAGACAGAAGAGGAGCCCTCAGAGGGGTTCGGGCAGAAGGACGACGTCGGTGGGCCACGGAGGCCTCGTTTGGGATCGTAATTGTTGACCGTATGCAATGCCATCTGCCCGGGGCGGAGGCGGCCAGCGGAGACGGTCCGGAAGGGCAGCAGATGGGGCGAGGACAGGAGGGTGCTGTGTCCTGGGTCTGTAAGACGAGGAGGTGAAGCAGGTCCCCTAACGAGGAGTCGCGTGGGCATCTCCGACGGTTTGATGGCCCGGCCGCCTCCCTGCCGCTCCGCAGGGCTCTCAGGATCTCGGCAAGAGCTCAGCCCGTCTGGCAGAGAGCAGACGCCGATGCGTTGCTGAGGCTCCGGGCCACACGCATCCGAGTGTCCGGACGTGCTCTGCAAATGTGCAAATGCCGGGTCGGGTCCACAGAGCCGCGGCGTTTACCATTGTCTAAAGCCAGAAAGAGGAAGTTCTTTCTCACGACACTGCCCACATCTATTTTTATGCAACAAAACACTGCATTAATTTTTATCATTCTGCCTTTTAACATTGGACTTCTGAGAGGTATTTAATCAGAAAGACATTTCTGTGTGTTTGTGGGGGGGGGGGCGGATTGCAAAAGGCAGCGGTTAGAAAGAGAGAGAAAGAGGCAATTACCAAAAGAGAAGTCTAGTGTTGCAGGACTGGGGAGCATGGGACTAAATCTACACCCTTACCAGAAAAAAGGAGAGATGTTTTTCTCTGCCTCATATAGCCTGATATTAAAATATATTAACAAATATAAGAAAAACAGGCTGAGAGTCAGCAAAGAATGAGTTGTCATGAAGTGGTAACCAATGACATTAATTTTCAAAATCACTTTTAAAAAGCACTTTGGAAACGTGTGTTGTAATTCACAAGAGTTCACTGGTTTTATTACCGCAAGGGGAAAATAAACCTCTTGTCGGCAGCACGTGCTAGGGACGTGTTCTCTCTGCACCCTATTCTTGACGAGACGGCGTATTTAAACATCTCATAACGGGCAACCTTTTCAGCTTCCTTCTCCTCTTTCTCTTCAGACTTACATTTTAATGTGCCTCGAAATGTGCCTGGAAAACAAGCAAATGCTTATCTGCTTATAGTTTTCCAGGAAAGGAGAAATAACTAAGTGTTTCAATCAGACTTAAAGTGCCTGAAGTCTTTAGCTAACAACATAGCTTTTTAAAAAAGGTTTACTTATGTTGAGAAAGAGTGAAAGCATGAGTGGGGGAGGAGACAGACAGGATCCCAAACAGGCTCTGTTGGTGCAGGGCTCCATGTGGGGCTCGAACTCACGACCTGAGCTGAAACCAAGAGTAGGCCGCCTAACCAACTGAGCCACCCGGGTACCCCAAGTTTTTCTGTTTTCTAATATGTGCAGTGAATGCTATCAGTTTCCCTCTAATCACTACTTTTGCAGTATCCCACATATTTTGATAGGTTATATTTTCATTTTAATTTGTGGAAATTATTTTATTCTTTTTTAAACGTTCATTTATTTGAGAGAAAGAAAGAGCGTGAGCAGGGAGAGAGAATCCCAAGCAGGTTTAAGGCTGTGAGTGCAGAGCCCGATACAGGGCTTGATCTCCCAAACTGTGGGATCATGACCTGAGCTGAAACCAAGAATCGAACACTCACCTGACTGAACCACCTGGGTGCCCCAACAACATAGTTTTAATATGAGCTCTGGAAGTAGTCAAAAACCTAAAGCAGTTACAATTTCAAGTATATTGTGGCATAAATTCACTAAAGTTTAGAATAACTCTACTCTGACAAATTGATTCACTTTTTAAACTACGGTGGGAAATTACCCGAAATCCTTGTGGGGAGGAAGCCATAACATAATACTAGGATCCTGGCAGTGTGGGTGTATTTTTATCAAAAAGCTGCCTTCACATGATCTTATATAGAACATCCTAATAAAAATACACGTAAATATGTACACATATGTGTACATACACACAGGCATGCATGCATGCACACACACACACACACACACACACTAGATTTAGCAGAACATCGAAAAGAAATATGATAAAGTGATCATGTTATGGCTCTGCAGGTAATTATATACAAAGATGAATGCTGGAGATTCCCTTATCTCATTGAAACCAGCCTCCAGCCTCTTTAATTTCAGAAATTGGGAAATGCAGGGTTCTGTACGATGAACAATATTTTTAGGGAGATAATAAAAACACTGTGTAATCACATACTGTTTTTAAGCCTAGCGCTTGGCAAACGTGGCCCGAAAGCACGCTGCTGAGCCGGCCGCAGTCTTTGTCTCATTGGGAAATGCTCATTTACATGTGCTGTGAAGAATTCTCGTTTTTAGAATATATGATGATAAACGTAGGCAAGCAGACGGTGACTGTAAGTCTTGCCGGTTATTTTCTAAGGAAGACCAAATATGCAATTAAGGGTGTCTTCATATAAGGAGTGGTTCGTGTACTCTCCTGTGTTCATTTATTTCTAGAAACAGTCAACAAACTTCCAGTGTGTGCCTACCTCACGCTGGAAGAGCGATCGGTGTGCATGGCAAACAAAACAAAACAAAACGAAAGGACGGTAAAATCCCCTCCATCTCAGCTGGACATCATGAAGGTTTGCTTGGCCCTCACATGCTCCCAAGTCCTCCACGGCAGCCCGGGGGTCCTGCGGCTCTCTGCCGTCAGTTAGGGTCTCAGGCTCCCTCCTGTCTAGGGACCCTATCGTGCCCTAGGGCCTCCGGGTTCCCTGTCTGCTCCAAGACAAGACAGAGGTCTTTCTCCAGCAAGACCATGCCCCCGCCACCAGGACGCTCCCCCCGGCCGGTGCCCTCAGTGAAGCCGGAGCCACGGAATCCAGCCGTGTGCACCTGCGGCCGTGCGGACAGACGGCCGGGGCCGGGTTCTGAGGGCGGGCGGTCCCGTAAGGCAGACCTGGCAATGGTGTCTCTGGAGGACCATTCTCGCAGGATGCAGAATTCAGCGTGCGGACGGGGGACTGGGGATGATGCTCACCCGTCAGTAACACAGCCCCTGCAACAGGGGATACTGAGACTGCCACAGCAGGCCAGGGAGAAACACCAGAATTGTCACTCTAGGAGGACTCGGAAGGCTCCAGGGCATGTGCACGCTGCTTCCCGGGGTGGCAGCAACTGGGCAGCCCAAGACAGCACAACTCGCTATCGTGGGGCTCCGAAGGCCACATGTCAGAATTCGGTGTCGTGGGGCTGCCCTGTGGTGACCCAGGCCCGTGCCCCCTCTGCCAGGAGGAAGGGAGGGTTCTCTCCTCACCTCCCCCATGCCCAGGGCAGCGCCCTCACACCCTCGGCGTCTTCGAACCTGCAGCCCCACATCTCAGCTTCCCTCTCCATATCGCCTGCCCCTTCTGGGTAGACTCTCCCTCTGCCTCCTCTGAGAGGGACCTGCTGCTTACTTTTAGGGCCCATCTGGGTAATGTGAGGTAATCTCCTATCTCCAGACGCTTAACTTAATCGCATGTGCAAAGTCCCTGTCGCCATGGGAGGGAACAGTCACAGGTTCCAGGGATTAGGAGCTGGCTATCTTTGGGGGTGTCAGGTCGTTACTCTGTATTCCATCCTACAAGGGCCCTGCGGACACTGTGTCCACAAAAGCAAAAAAGACACACGACGGCAAGGGACCTCACGGGCTCTTGTCTGCAGGCCAGGGCCATGTTAGCGAGGCTCAGTGATAGCCGGTGAAGAGTACCACGTGTCCTCAGTGTGCACGGAACCTGTGCGATAGATGAGGTCCTGGCCTGGTCCAGCACACAGCGACTCAGCGAGGGAAGCTTTCCCTGGTCCCTGAACTTGTAAACTAGTGAATGCACTCAGCACTGGCCACCGGCCTGGGGACTAAGAACCACCACAGTGGCAAGGCCAAAGCAGCGTCTCTGGATCTGCCTTCCTGCTCCCTTCACAGCCAGGACGGTAGACGGAGAGCATTCCAGACTGTACTCAGGACAGCAGCACACTTGAGTCACAGGGTGCAGGATTTGTGCTGCCTACACATCTTCACTGACCTCACCAGTCTGGGCCTAGAACAGCCAAACAGGAAAGCATAGTAGCGGTACCCTGGCTGCCCCTGCCACACCCAGTGTGTGATGGACGATGGAGGGACAGATGGAGGCATGGATTGATGGATGGATGGATGGATGGATGGACAGATGGATGGACAGATGGAGGGATGGATGGATGGATGGATGGATGGATGGACAGACGGAGGGGTGGATGGATGGATGGACAGACGGGTGGACAGATGGAGGGATGGATGGATGGATGGAGGGACGGACGGAGGAAGGGACGGATGGATGAACGGATGGAAGATGGAGGGACAGATGGATAGATGGACAGGTGCACGGACGGATGGATGGACAGATGGAGGGATGGTATGGGCCAAGGCATCACAGTCTGCGCCCATCCATCAGTCTGCTCAGTGTGCTCCTTTCCATCACCACCAAATATGAGCATTGGAACCATTCCCACTACACTCACAGCCCGGCCCAAGGACTGGGTTCACTCAACCCAGTAACTCCCACCATACTCCAAGGACAGCCGGGCCCTGTGGCCATTCTAAGGACCACAGCAATGCTCCACTCTCCTTAACACATTAATTGAACTGGACGAGTAAGACCACTGGTTCAAGATGGTGGGAGATAAACCCTACAGATATCTAGGGGAGACATCAGAGTGAAGACTTTAAAAGGTCAGTGGTCTGGGCCAGGATGCACCCTCCAAGTAAAGACAAGTTACCTTATCTTGCACATCCTACCAGGAAGCCTGGCAGGTCGCTTTGGCTTTGGACACACATATCCACACGGAAACCTGCTTCAGTCGGTATTCCAGGAGGAAGAAGAGGTTCCCAGCTTTGAGTGGGTCCAGGGTAGGGAAATCTGTGTCCGAGGCCCAGGAATCTGTGCCGGCAGCCCCACGGGCCTCAGGGACAGCGTTCCAGCACAGTCTGCTTCGCGGGAGATAGGTGTGGGGGGAGTTATATGTATCTTGTGGGGCACACAACAGCTCCATCAAGGTAACCTCAGCACAGACCTGTGGGTTCTGTCTGGAGCAAGGCCATGCCACCCACAGTGGAGAACCACGTGCCTTTCAGGACACGGCGTAAGTAGACCAGAACACCCAAGAACGCTCTGCAATCAGGTGGCCTGCCTGCCTCTAAGTCACCCACATCACCCACCACGGGGGGACCCACGCCTTGCCCAGTGCGAGCCTGTGGCCACACAGAGGGTCCACGGAGATCTGCCGACGAAGGAAAGAAGGAAAGAAGCCCAAGACTGGTGTTTGGTATTTTGTACAAGCTGAATATAGACTGTGGCTGTGCCATGCCCCTGTCCAAGGATGACTTTGAGAGACAGGAGCGAGGGGAGATTTCCAGCAGAGGTCTGGGCATCCACCTTTTGCGGGAAGAGACACAGCCAGTGGGGGACGTGTATGCACCAGGGGTCAGCGGTGGGTGACCTGACCAGCTGATCAGAGCCTGGAATACGGAAGGGGACCAGGCACACAGACGGATCTGGGGAGTGGGCCCCAAGCCTGAAGACGTTCACCATATGACTGACACGTAGGGTGTGTGCTGTGGGAGGGAGAATCAGTAACCGAGGAAACCAAGGACTTGACCTTTCATGTGAGCCCACACGGACTCAGGGAGCTCCTTTGGGGACGGGTGACGGAATAGCCACCAGAGGCCCCGGCGAGAAGCAGGCCCAGAGAGGGTGTGCAGCAGTGGGGCCCAGGCAGGCCAAGTGAGACCCTCCCTAAACCGCAAGCCCCGGTGCTACCTGTCAGATGTGCACACGGGAGAAGGGAAGGCATAGAGCCACCTGACTCCTAGAGACGCCCTTTGGAAATATGCTTCCCACCCCTCACAGCCCAGAGCTGCCAGAGAAGGAGTCCTTCTGTAGGGTGGGGGGTGGACTAGAGACCCGGAGTGGCCTCCCTCCTCAGGGAGCGTCTGGTAGACGAAATGCATACCCCGAGGGCCTGGTCCAGCTCCCAGACCTCCCGCTGATTTGGTCCAGGTTTTGCCGTCTATCATGGTCCGGCTTCTCCCTCTGGATAATTCGGATACAAATACAGTTTCTCCCTGTCATTCAGGTCAAAGTGTTTTCAAATTACCATTGTAGTTCCTACATACTGCACGGAATATTTAAATGTGTTTTGCTTGATATCCCAACGTGTGGTATGTTTTGTTTGTCCCGCCTGGAGACTTCTAGATGAACCACACTGTGGACGGAAAACATATTCCACAGGATTGCAACCCTTTGAAATATGCTCACGGGTACCTTGTGGCCCAGGACGTGGTCTGTCTGGGTGTTTCGTGCGCCCACGGAAAGAGTGTGCATCCCACACTCGGAACACAGTACATGTATGTGTCAGTGCATTTGCCGAGTTGCTTAAATCTACTGTGGATTAATTGCTTTATTGCTGCTCATTCTAGGGCTTGTTAGACGAATACGTTAAACCTTAGGTGATTGTTGTATCAGGCCCTGAAAGCTGACCTCCAGGGTTAGAACCAATTCTGCTGCTCGGAGTCCGCCAACGTAGTCACGCAGGTTTTCCAGAGTCACTTAAAACCCGAGTAAAGTATGTGTTGGTGACAAAGACCTAGGATTTCACCGCTGATTGAAATACACAAGTAAAACACACCTCCTTTTCTTACCGTGCTACTGAGACTGCACATGGCTAATCTCTGCTTACGTTTTGAAACAAAAGTTGTGACCGTTGAAGTTTTCTATCAAACGAAAACGGCTGCAAAGCCACCCGCCCTCTCTGAGGCTGTGTGTTGCGGGGATGCCGAAGCACCCCCTGCACTCAGCTCAACACCATCCCGCGTCTCCTTCCAAGGCCCTCGAGGCCTCTGATTCTTCACAGTGATGTGCTCCTTACCTGGGTCAGGAGAGACAGGGAGTGGCCGGCTCTGGGCCCCTAGCCAGCTTTTGGATCCTGAACAAATTGCTTGCTCTCTCTGGGGTCAAAGCTTTTTTTTTTTTTTTTTTTTTTTTTTTTTTTTAATGAAATGGATTGTTTTTGCATTAGATCAGTGTTTTTCAGTCTTTCTGTTTTTTCTTTCCCCCTTTCTGCGAACTACCTAAGAAAAGATTTTAGGACACAGGTGCTGGATATCACGTGGGCACTAAGATCACCTGGGGGCCACCTCGGAGCTGGCGATTCTGTCACTGATCTCTGATAGGGACAGTGAGGTTCCCCACATCCAAGTAAACCACTTTAAAAAGAGCAGAACCCTACAATCTGAGAGAACTCCAGCCTCTCCCTTGATCCCAGTTTAACCAGAGCAACTCTGTTTTTGTATTTTCAAAATGTTGGCTTTGGCGTAATGTTTCATTGGAGAATACAGTTCCATTTCGTACATGCATGAAAGCCAATGGGATGACGAATGTGAACCTCCGACCCACGGCTGGCATAAAGGAAGCACTCCCCAATGTATACATTATTTGTATACATAATTTTTGGAGAACAGGTGTGATTAGGTAGCTTTAAAAATCTCTAATTGTAGGGGCACCTGGGTGGCTCCGTCGGTGAAGCGTCCGCCTTCGGCTCAGGTCATGATCTCGCGGTTCGTGGGTTTGAGTCCCGAGTCGGGCTCTGTGCTGACAGCTCGGAGCCCGGAGCCTGCTTCGGATTCCGTGTCTCCCTCTCTCTCTGCCCCTCCCCCACTTGCACTCTCTCTCTCTCCCTCAAAATAAATAATAATCGTTGCAAAATATCTCTAATTGTAGGCTGCTTTGGTCACGCTGACTCCTTCTCATCATATTCCACATGTTCCACGTTATGTCCAAGCTTGTATGTGAACAACTTCTGCCAGAACAAATGGCTCAAGTCATCACAATGGCGCAAATGTAACTTTGGGGGTTGTCTGAGGGCAACGTGGTCTTGTCGGGCCCCATGTGGTCACAAATCCTGGCCACAGTTCTACGGAACAACAAGATATCGGACGCCTAGTAACCCTAGCCTGCACCCCAGCAGATTTCTGTGGTATGGACCGAAGGCAGCATGTGATGGACGGGGTCAATACCACGCCCCGCGATCAGCAGGATGTACTGGAGGGGAACCTTCATTGGGGAGTTCAACCACCACCAACGTGTCCCCAGACCAATGGGTTATTTTTCTGACTCATTCACTTCATTACTTGTAAATATCATATTTGTTCTCTTTAACTTCCAGGAGGGATGGATGGGGTAAAAATGATGTAATTTGTGCCTAAGAGATTTATAAATTTTAAAAAACTAAAAATACCAAAAGGAATTGATAATAAACTTCAAGCACACTTTAGCTCACACACCCAGACTCTTCAAAGTGCTTGGACTTAATATCCTTGGGCAATAGAGCTGTCAAAATTAGGGATGACTTTAATGAGCACATAGTATATCCACAGTTACCATCAATCCCTTTGTCAATGAGCCAAGCAGGCGTGCGTTCGCTGTGGCCAGAGAGCAGGCAGCCCCAGGGTGTCACGCAAGAGGCACCAAGCAGTGAGACTACAGAGGTCCCCACCTCCAGCCCAACAGACTGAGGCTCCTGCCCGTGTCAAGTCCCGGCGTGCATCCAAAACTCCAAGTCAAATTTCTTAATCATCTTTTTCAAGCTTTGGGCAATTTTTTTTTTTTTTTTTACTTTGAAAACTTACATTGATTTAAGATACCATACATCCCTCTGGTAGGTCTTTAATCACTGGTTGCTTCCACTTGGAATTATATCTCATTTCCTTTGTCATTCCTACTTGGAGCTCCACGAAACGAAGTCACCTAGTTAATACTGAACAACTACTTACTGATTTGCTTTGAAAGAAACTGAATTTGCGTATTTCCTCACTGTTCGGTGAAAGAAAAACGAGTTGTGGTGAGTAATGATAGGTCAATATGTTTATAAGTCTCAGCTTTTCTCAGTGCGGGTAAGATGTTGCTCTCTTTTTTTCCTTTCTCTATCGTGGGGAGGAAAAAAATTAATAATACAAAAAAAATCCCTATATTTTCGGTAGTAAATGGAACGTGTTTGAGCAGAAAGAGGAACTTCACTTCATTTGCTGCCTTGGGTGAGGTTATCTTAACGTGACAGACGACTTTTTTTTCCACATTTTTCATCTCAGCCATCCATCTATAAGAGGAAGGCATCATGTTTTATGTGGCAGAAGGCAGTAGGCACTTTGGTGAATTATCTCTGCAGAGGACCTCGCCTTCTCCTGGGAGCTCAGAGATTAGCGCCGAGGCTTCAACACGAATTCTGTCTCTCGGTCATTAAGCTGGAAGGCTGGGCTACCTCAGCAATTAAAAAGCTCAACCCGCTGGAGTCAGGCCGGGGCTAGCCAGACGGCTGGGAGCAGGAGGGCCGCTCCCGCCGTGAGGGGCTTTTCAAGTTGAACGTGAAAACACGCTTGGAGCCTCTGATCCCATCAGGTGGCTACTTGTCAAATATGTTCTGCCACCATTAGCGGCTTGGGGGGGATAATTTGTCTGCCCTTCAAAAAAAAATTAAGTGAGGACCCAGGGCTTCCCAGGCAGGAAGTGGCGGGCCGCAGGAGGACCGGTGCGTACGGTGGTCTGGATGAGCGAATGTCGCGAATGCCGCAGAAACCGCTCTGCTTTCCCCGCATGCAAGGCCAGACCGTCTTGACGATTTTCTCAAACTCGGCCATCTCGTTTCCAAACCCTGCAGTAGGTGTTGAACCTTCCTGATGTGGCAAGACATTGCCACGTTCTTCATTTGCTCTTAAAAACGGTACCGTCCAGGGGCGCCTGGGTGGCTTGATCGGTTGGGCGTCTGGCTTCTGCTCAGGTCATGATCTCGAGGTTCCTGAGTTTGAGCCCCGCGTCAGGCTCTGTGCTGACAGCTCGGAGCCTGTAGCCTGCTTCGGACTCTGCATCTCCCTCTCCCTCTGCCCCTTCCCCACCTGTGCTCTCTCTCTCTCTCTCTCAAATGTCAACATTAAAAAATGGTATTGTCCAAAGGAAATGGGCTATTAATTTGTTATCAAAAAGTCATCTCTTTGGTTCACCAAAGAATCCTTCTAGTAACTATGGCAAAACCATTCAAAAGAGCATATGATTTACCATAATACATAAACGAAGTTAAAACAGAGAAATGGCTGTGCCTGTGGATAATCCAGAAATATCTACTGATTCCTGTGTCAGGCAATGTGGGGAAAGTCAGATGTATAAAATCCTCCCCACACGGTACTAACAAACACGTTTAGAGAAAAGGATGACCATAGGAACATAATACTAAGAATGTAGTAAATTCCAGAATGCTGCAATGATTTCCCAACAATCCAGAGTTTATGGACGACCCAGAGGAGCGACAGGATTATCACAGGGCACGTGAGAATCTCTCCTTTGTCCTCCTTTTTAAAACTTGGGAGCTGACAAAGGTTCTGTCAATATGAGCCGCTCTGCTTAGCTGCCCAGAGTCCTGTGGATTTGCACCTGACTGTAGAGGAACGTGCAATCCAGCCGGAACTCCGTCAGTGGACGCATCCCGTACCTCCAGATAAAGGGGAGGACCGTGGAAGCAAAGCCACACAATGTGAGGAGCCACGGCCCACCCCCATTCATCTGTCTAAACAAGCAGCTCTTAGAAATCACCCCAATGTGATGAAAAAAGGCATTAATCTAGGGGCGCCTGGGGGCTCAGCCGGTGGAGCATCCAACTTCGGCTCAGGTCACGATCCTGCAGTTTGTGGGTTCGAGCCCCGTGCCGGGCTCTGTGCTGACAGCTCGGAGCCTGGAGCCTGCTTCGGATTCTGTGTCTCCCTCTTTCTGCCCCTCCCCTACTCACACTCTGTCCTCTCTCTCAGAAACAGAAAATGAACATTAATTAAAAAAAAGCAAAAGGCATTAATCTAGATCACCACTGATAGAGCACCGAAGCTGCAACCAAACGAATGGACTCATGGGAAGGGCCGGAGCGAGAATACGGTTACCACCTGCCTGGCACATCTAAGCGCTCCTCTGAAGAATGAAACAGGGATCTATTTTAATCACTTAATTAAAGGAGTGGCATTTCACAGTGATGTCTATAGGCAGCACAGGGAGTAGTTTTCAACCCCGGTGAGTTTCTCCAAGAGTACTAAATGTGAAGGATCGCTTCCCTAACATATGCAAATCCTCTTTTCCCTCACTCCGTTTTGTTTACCGAGGTGCAATGATTACAGATGATGGGGGCCCATCAGTCACGCTTCCAGCGAGCATTCACCAGGCCCCGGGAGAAAAACGTTGGCATCGGATATGCAATCATCGGCCACGATCTTTGTTCTCGGCGAACACGCCCACGCAGGGTCGCCTCTCACAGATGCCTCCATAGAGAAGGTGACTGCTGCCTAGAATGGGGTCCTGGTGAGGAGGGGAGAGATACGACACTGAATTTCCTACTTGAAACGTTCCGCTATTTGCGCCCTGGCACACCCAGCGTACAAACCACCGCACAACCTCAGTGGTGCCCAGCACTTAGCACTTACTTTCCCAGACGCCTGCAGATGGGCTGGGCTTGGTTGGGCTCGGTAGGGCTGATGGGGTGGCCGGTTGCAGTCGTTCAGCCCCGTGTCCCCCTCTCTCCTTCCTGGCATCATGGGCGGGCCGGGGCGTGTTCTTCTCGCAGTGAGGGCTCAGGGCCCGGGGAACATAGGACTCCAAGGTCTGGAGGGGGCAGACTGGGGTTTCCCCTCATTCTACCGACCACGGGCAGTCACATGGCTGGGGGAGTCACGTGATGCGGAAATACACTCTACCCCTTTTGTGCCAGGTGGAAAGTCCCACAGAAAAGGCAGGGGTTCAGGGGAGGGGAGAAACGGGCCAAGCCCGCTGTCTTTGTGGTCAGCTTCCCGAATCAGACAGCAGCACCGGGTCACAACCTCCTCCTCCAGCACATTTACACCTGTATCACCAACCAGCGGCCAAGCCGTAGCACCGACGACAATCTGTTGACACAGAGCACGGACGGCGGCATTACAGCAACGCAGAACAGCTCTCTCGGGACACAGACGTGTGAGCCACGGCCAGGCCTGGCGAGCAGAGAGCGCAGTGAACTAACACGGGCTCATGACATGATCCCTGTGGAAAATGCAGGTTTGAAGAGCCTCTTAAACAAAAGCCGACGCTGACGTCATTCGCTCTCGGCTCCTGGGTCACGAAACCAAGGGCGTTTTCATCAGCATCGACATTAGGCGCCCATCTGTTAGAACAATCCCATGGGCTGGACGCGCCGGCCCGGGAGCACCCAGCCGAGGTTCTGCCAGGTGCGTGTGGTCTAAGGGTGACAGCATTTTCCTCAGCTGCTCTCAAATGCCAACGTGTCTCCTACATACTTGTCTTCAGATGGAAAGAGTTAAAAACCCCCGGACCCTTTCTGCCATGTCTAAATTCCCAACAAAATTGCATATATTTTCCATTCCAGGGCGGGCTGTTTTAATCCTAAGCCAACACGTGCGAGAGAGGGTCTTAAACGTTCAGGAGGACTTTACCTTCCCTTTTCTTTGCATCACCAGCATGACTACCCTCAGCAGCGTGAGAAGATTTCTCTGAAATTACACTGTTTTGTCGGATTGTCCAAGGGAACGCCCAGATGGCAGGAGGCCTTTAGCACACTGAGCATCATGTCAAGGGCGGGGGACATTTGAGGCTCTATCTTCTGTCCTCAGCTAACTGGCCTCGGGGACAGATCCACGCTTGGACCACGGCGTATGGGAAAAGGCAATGCACATGCCGGACAGGGACACCCATCCCCCCAGCACGGCCAGTCTGGCGTGGACGGAGCGCCTTCACTTTCCTCTGCCAAAAATCAGGTGGGGCCACTGCTCAACCTGTATGTTGCCAGAGGGCTTGCTTTTCTGTTTCAGTCTCCTTAGAAAAAGGTGGGAGGCTCTCGAACGGCTCCCCACTGTCGATATGTCCACCTAAAACTGCTGGCCACTTCCCCAAGATGTCACGACAGATGTCCCCAGGCTGAGAAGGAAGGGCTGTGCTTCCTAAACCAACAGCACCATGGAGGAAAGTTCAACCTCAGAAGTGAAGACGACTGTCCCCAAACCTTTTTCTGCTCCTTTTTTAAATTTTTTTCATGTTTTTATTTAGTTTTGAAGGAGAGAGAGAGAGCATGAGCAGGGGAGGGGCAGAGAGAGAGGGAGACAACAGAATCTGAAGCAGGCTCCAGGCTCTAAGCTGTCAGCACAGAGCCCGATACGGGGCTCGAACTCACAGATGGTGAGATCGTGACCTGAGCTGAAGTCGGTCGCTCAACCGACTGAGCCACCCAGCCGCCCGTCTGCTTCGTTTTTTAAATTAAAAATGTATACAGGGGCTGGAAGCCCAGAGAGTCTGAGACAACAGAACACGCTGTTAAAATTCCACTTTCTGAACAGACCACCATAAAAAGTATTAGCAGCAAGAAAAGTACTCTAATTCCAAATTCATTAATAACTAGCAACGAGTGATCTCAAGTAATACCATTTTCCCTGTGTTTTATTATCTTTCTCAAAAAGTGAATAATAATAAACTCCTTGATCTCTTCAAAACATTTTTATCTAAGATTACGTTATTACCTTTTTTTAATATGAAATTTATTGTCAAATTGGTTTCCATACAACACCCAGTGCTCATCCCAACAGGTGCCCTCCTCAGTACCCTTCACCCACCCTCCGCTCCCTCCCACCTCCCATCAACTCTCAGATTGCTCTCCGTTTTTAAGAGTCTCTTATGTCTAGAGAGGGAGGGAGCCAAAACGTTATTACTTTTTAAAACGCTTTTTTAAATGGCTTGATGATGATCCTTACCAAAGTGGCAGAAGGCAATGAGGAAAGCTGAAAAGTAAAAGGAAAGGAGAGAGACGAAACACCGAGAATGTCGTCCTCTTTCTCAGCAGCTGCACATGGGCTTGTCAGTCCCGAGCACTGATATCTTCTGTTAGTTACAAGAAATAAAAGAAGTGTGATCGGTACATTTGTGGAAGAACACGGGCGACACTGCCATTAAATTACCGCACTATCACGGAATTCACCAAAAAAGTCTCCGGACTCCCCGTGACTTGCTGTGGCTCTGGCAGACCGCTCCCGCTGCAGAACGCGGCACCCACCGTCAAACACCGCATCAGAGCGTCTAAAGAGTTGATGCCTAGCAGTGTGGATGGATGTGAACTCAGCACAAATAAGAATCTTCGGAGCAAAAAGGACCCACGAGGGAGAGACTGACAGACCGGTTCCTGCGGTTCTGACAAGTGTGGAAGGGAGGCGGGTGCGTTTCTGCTTGCGCACGTAGCCAACGGTAGGTTGCAATATGGGCTTCTTCAAAGCAAATCGCAAAATTACATAAGCTGAATTACATAAAATGAGTTTGGGGCCAATTATGCTAATTCAGGCAAGACGAGTGATCTTAATGCGTCTGTTAGGCTCAACGTCCAGGTGACTTCAGGCCAATCCGTTCCATACTGAGAGTTGGCCTAAATGCATAAAAAGGAGGGACAGGCATATTTTACTTCCTCAGGGGGCAGTGCACATATGCAGTCTACTTCTGCTGCTCCTAATGCCCTTGGCTTCACTGTTGTTTTTCAGTTTTTCATTGAGGGAAGTGAGGCAGAGGAGAGTGGTGTGAACCCTGAAGGCAGCCTGCCTCACATGCGTCCCCTCAGCAGACACAGGCAAGGCTCCGAACACCGACCCCCCAAACGCCGGCCCGGCAGCTCTGAGACCATGGGCCACAGGGTGAATGGCCAGGGTTTGTGCCGTCTCAAGTTTTGGGGACCCACTCGCAGAGTGCACGAGTAGCTGATGCGCTGACATCGAAAGGAAGCCCAGGGAAGGAGCCATCACAGGTATTCTAACAGGAAAATACAGTGACGTCGGACAGCATGGGACCAAAAGACACTCTCAGAGGAGCTGTAAATCTATTGTCACCAGAGAGATTCAGGCTGAAGGAAGGGAGCAGGGAGAGAGAAATACTGAGACAGAGAGCGAACTCTGCTCCGGTTTTCCGTGCCTGAGGAGGTAACACAGTTTGCACGTTTGAACAATAGGGTGCGGGAGTTTTTGTCACATGGCTGGGAATGGACATAGTTATCGTTGTGCACTCTGGAATGTGCCCACGTGTCCCTACAGGAACTTAGGAGTTTTTACATGTTTTTTAAACTTAAAAAAATTTTTTTATATTTATTTATTTATGAGAGAGAGAGAGAGAGAGAGAGAGAGAGAGAGATCCAGAGCATAAGCAGAGAAAGGGGCAGAGAGAGAAGGAGACACAGAATCTGAAGCAGGCTCCAGGCTCTGAGCTGTCAGCACAGAGCCCGATGCGGGGCTTGAACCCAGGGACCACGAGATCATGACCTGAGCCGAAGTCAGACGCTTAACCAACTGAGCCACCCAGGCGCCCCAACGGTTTTTAAATGAAAGCTAAAACCTTTTTTAGACAGTTTACAGGTCTGTCATCTTTCTCTCTTTGAATCAAGAAAGAACACTTAATGTTTGTCTTTTTTGTTTTCTTTTTAACACTTGAAGAGTGTTGGTGGGGATCCAATGTTTATTCTTGTATTAATTTTTTTTTTCACAATTCAAAACTTCACCACTTAACTTCTTTCTTTTTTTGCTAATTTTTAACTTCTTTCTTTTAAAAAGAAACATACTTGATCAAAACTATTGGTTTTATGATTTCTTAAAGCCTCGTCGTTTACAAAAGATATTCCATTTTATATTTAAAATAATAGAAAAGACACAAGCCAGTGTCTTCTTGAATTATACACCAAAATCACACACTGTACTCATCAGGTGTTGTCTATTTCTTGCTTCTATTTTACTATGTAAAAATGGCCTACATATTCTTCTATAATCTACTTTATACAAGATCAATGTCCATATAACAATCTTTTTTTTTTTAGCTTTTATTTATTTATTTATTTTGAGAGACAGAGGGAGACACAGAATCCCAAGCAGGCTCCACACTATCAGCACAGAGCCTGACACGGGGCTCAATCTCATGAACCATGAGATCGTGACCTCAGCTGAAACCAAGAGTCTGATGCTTGACCGACTGAGCCACCCAGGCATCCCCAAGATCAATGTCAATATAGAAATTTTATTTAGAAACCTGTCTACTTTTTCCTTAAAGTATGTTTTGTTCTCCTTCTCAACAAAAATCTGTTTTTTCACAGTGTTTCTGCTTTCATTTTCTTCCCTAAGAAGCAAGGGTAATGGAACAACTGACAGAAATTTTACACACACTTCTGGGGTGTCTGGGGGCTCGGTCGGTTAAGCGCCCGACTCTTGGTTTTGGCTCAGGTTATGATCCCACGGTGGTGAGATCCGGCCGTATGTTGGGCTCTGCGCTGACAGTGTGGAGCCTGCTTGGGATCCTCTCTCTCCTTCTCTCTCTTTCTCTCTGCCCCTCCCTGCCCGCGCTCTCTCTTTCTGTCTCTAAATAAATAAACGTTAAAAACCATACTTCTGTTAAAACATGTAACTTGGCCTAAGCAAGTAATCGGTAATCTCTACTCACCTATAATTTTACAAAATTAACTCTGATTCTGAAAGATTTCAAAACTCACCTGGGAGATGGGAGGTGGTGTCATGTTAAAACATACAATGCCACCACAAGCCCATTCTTGAATTCCCAATCTCTTTCCTCAGAGGATTCTTCTGAGTTTTTAATTTCCACAGCATCTGAAATACACTGATTTTGAACACTCACATCCACTCAGTATAGGGCAGTGGGGCTGCAGAACAATGGCCACCCTAACACGTACTGCCAACAAGACACCCTCCCTTCGGCACTGCTCGTTAGTGTCCCTTTGTCTCAGCGCAGCCATGGATCCTTCCGTAACAACGAAACTCCTGGCGGTTTCGGCAAACACTCCATTTCAATGTGGAGCTCTGCAAAATCTATTAACCTGTCTACAAGTGATATTAGTATCAGCATGTGTCATCAATTGTGGCGAAAAGCAGCTTTATTATTAATTGCAATTGGGTAGCATGCCTCTGAAGGCATGTGGCGTCCCGGTTATGAAACATTCATCTCCAGACCCTGTGACGCCTCTGACGGACGGTTTGTGCGTTTTGGATAATTTTCACTCGAGCGCAAGGGTAAGCTTTAACAGAAGCAACGGCCAGGACACGTAGTGTGTGGAGAGAAGCTGCGTGCCTTTTTGTCCCCAGTTCAGGTCTTCTGAGCAAAGGCTTGTTGGAATAGCTAATGTTTGCTTGTTAACCTAGAGATCATGAATCCTCTGAAAGATTTAAGATACGTCTCCTTTGGTGGGGACCTTCCAAGATAATATACCCACATATCTTTCCCCCTTACTCATGGAGGCCATTAGCCTACTTTCCACAACGTGAAGTGATCTCTCTACAGAGGAAAGGGGGGATAGGTATGACAGCAGTCAAAACAAATAGCCGAAACCAAACAAAAAAACCCAGAGTGTGCAGATTTGGGCATTCCTTTCTTGTGGTGCCATCCAGTGCTGTCACAGGTAAACACCTGGCCCTCATCAGTGTGTCATATGGGAACGTCGTACGGGAAGCAGGGCAGGGAATCACTGTGGCCTCTGCTTTTTTCTGAGTGGTATCTGGTGTCTTTCTCTGACCTCTTGCATCTTCTGGTAGTGTGTGGGTAGGAAATTGTGGCCGCTAACTTGTTAGATTGCAAGCAAGGTAAAACTTCAGACCCTCTGTGGTTTCCGACTCAATGCATTTACAAATAAATAAAACACAAACCCATCTAGAGCAAAGTATAGGAGCCATAGAATACCTAGGTCCAAAATAGTGATAAAATGACTTAAAGATTCGCTTCCGTTCCTTGACCAGAAACATCATACACAGTGCTCAGGCCACCAGAAGAGCGCAAGCATGCCATTCAAGGTCTCTGTCCAGTTTCTGTCCTAGTTAGATCTGCGGCACTGCCTGCTGAGCAACTTGTCAAGCAAACGAAGAAACTCGAAGAAAGGGTCATGTTGCTTGGAGACGGAATTTTTGAGGTCCGGATCTAGAAACAGTAAATGCACCAAAGGAAGCAAAGCAAGAACCCGGGATATCTAAATTCAGATGTCAAGACGAATTTAAGATCAGAGGTCGCCAGCCTCAAGTGGCGTTAAGTCAGATGTGTAAGCCGCCCTAAGACACAGCCTGCAAAGGAAACGGCGACACAGAGGAACAACGAGGTGTAGATGTCCAGTGGCAGCTGGTGGAGACCGCCCCTTCCACGCTCCGGTCTCCTCAAGGTGGCGGCCAGCACCCCACACGCACCTGCTACCGTGGCTTGGACATCAGTGACCCACAGAGAGCACCTCTGAGCTCTACCGTTACCATTTGGAAAAGGCACTCAGCTCAGAATTTCCAAATCAGCCCAAATCTTATCCTGGTAAAAGGAGTAACTCTCTTGTAAGCACCACTATTATTATATAACATTAACCCCAAATCCAACAAAACCTTTGAAAGCATCTAGAAGAACACCGATACTCCCTCATGCAGCGTCCTCTTGAAAAGCATGCCACACGTCCTCTTCCAAATGCTTTTGTGCATGTATTTTACAAGACATTTGCTTTCATTTACAAGTTACTTTATAAAATTTGCTTATGAGATTAACTGGAACCTGAATCACTTATTTTTCTCAAGTCCGGGTGTTTAAAAAAGTATTGTGTAAGGAAATGAGTTTATTTTTAATCATGAAACAGAAGTTCAAACTCGGTGAGCGTAATGGAAAAAGCCCAGTGACTTGCTCTGTCAGGCTTTTCCTTGAGATTTCAAACATCAATATATTTGTCCTTAATTTACCTCTACTGCTGGAACTTTCTGACGTTCCAGTTCTTCTGCATGAACAACTTTATTTTCTAGAAAAAAAGTAAGGTTGTGAAGTCTTTTCATATCATTGCCTTGGCAGCTGAATCCCAACTCTCCTGTTGTTTTTTCAATTTCCTCACATTTCACATAAGCCATGGCTGGAGACAAGGACAGCGAATTTACTGTGGGCCACGTCCTATTTCAAGCGTTTTCTGTTTGTTTTGATGAGCGTCCCCCTTTGACAGATGACGAGTTTGGAGCATGAGAGCTGCCCTCTCTGTCACGTCCACCACGAGGGCCACGCAGAACTGATTTCCACCAAGGTCAGCCCCCAGCCCCCAGCCCCCCCGCAGCTGCTCTGTCCTGCTCCACACGGGTCACTTTCCCCAGTGCTTCCCAGCGACTGGCACGCTCACTAATGAACACACTGAAATTGTAAAAACAACAGGCAAAAATAAAAACAAAAGAAAACAAAACAAAAACAAAATAGAGGCAGATGTAAAATGTGAAAAGTAATTTCACTCAACATTCTTCATTAATTTTTTTTAGGTTTCATTTGTTTATTTTGAGAGAGAGAGAGAGAGAGAGAGAGCAGGGGAGGGGGGAGTGAGAGAGAGAGAGAGAAAGAAACCCAAGCAGGCGTGCACTGCCAGCACAGAGTTCGACGGGAGGCTCAAACTCACGAAACATGAGATCATAACCTGACCCAAAATCAGGAGTCAGATACTTAAGCCACTGAGCCACCGAGGTGCCCCAATTTCACTCCACATTTAAAATAATTCATGCCACTGGCAAAGTTTCCAAGGATCATGTCTTGAATAAGGAAGAGTTTTTAAAAGACAACCAATGTGGTCAAGCACCTGAACAAATTTGTACAATTAAAACTGCTTCTTATGTCTGAGTCTCAGGAGGGCCAACGCTTCTACTGTAAGAAGTCACTGGGATATGGCGAACCCCCACCAGCTCCCGATATTTTGTGTCGATGAATGGAGCCCATCACGCCCAGAGAGCTCCAGCCTCTCTCTTCCTTACTCACGTTTCCAATTTACCACTCATGATAAATCGCCCGACATCAATGGTGAATCTACCATTTTTGCCTCCTAAATGTCTTTCGAATTGTTCCGGATCTCTTCACGTCCAGCCCCACCATCTGCTAGAGAGTGCCTCATCCCATCCTGGCCGACCTCATATTTCTCCTACGTGTTCAACTGCCACCTGCTGCCACCATCCCGTTCTCCACACACCGCATCCAGAGCGATGGCTTTGAAGCACAAATCTGATGGTGTCGTCAATGGTTACAGTAATCCAACTGCTCTCTCCTAACTTAAACATAACAACAGAATTCCTAAACACGGCCTGTAGATCACATAGACCCAGTGCTATGTATATCTTTCTGGCTCCCTCAGCCCTCTTGAACAAAGTGGGCATCTATCTGGGCTCCAGACATACAGACGCACAGACGCTAGGTCCTAGGACCTCGGCAGGCTTCTTCCCTTGGTGGGCCTTTCCACTTGCTCGTCCTGACGGATAAAAGGCTCTTTCCTTCTTCTTTGCCTATTTACTTCTACATTGCCAGGAGACCTTAATCAATTCATACCAATTCAAGGTTGAAAATCGTGACCAAAATTAACCGATGTGGAAGACAGAAATTCGAAGTGTTACCAAAGACATACGTATCGAAATCCTCATGTCCCAATTACTCAAATGATGAATCATTGTGAAGTTCCAAGACAAAAACACATTTCTTTCCCACTGTCAACATGAGCACAGGTTGACACTGCTTTATAAAGCAAATATAGTTCTGGTTTCAGAACTTGTACAAGAAAGCAAATGAAATACTGCATCACTTAAAATGATAAAGTATCACAAATTAAATGGAATATCTGGCCAAAAACCTGTTGGGTTTATTCTGCAAATGGAAAGATGTTCCCTAGGAAATCTGTATTATTAGTCTTCTTGACAAACAAATAGTGACAAGTCCTACAAACACCCCAAAGGTATTCCAAAGTGAATATTTTTGGATGTGTTAAGCAAAAAAAAAAATAATAGAAAGAAGTTTACATAGGTAAACATAGGTAGGATATTGGAGAAGCATACAGATAAAGGGGTATGACTGCAGAGGGAAAAAGAAAAGTGGCATGGTGGTTTTCCTACACTATCAGAACTTGAACTTTGCCTTGGCGTCAGCAATGAACATATCATGTCATTAAATATCAGTGAAAAAGGGGGCAAGGTAAATATGGTACCATAAGCAACTGTAATTTGAAATAATTCTTCAGAACTCTTTTGAAGATTATGTCTACTTTTTTTACAATATTTCTTTTTGTCCAACTTGCAATGACCATGAACTCCCTTAAATAAACACTCTGATGGGAGGCACTATGCCTTCCCTTATCCCCAACATTACCTCAGACATCACTACAATATACTTAGTGGTTTATAAACACTTTGCACTCATTTTTAATTTCCCCTTTTTGCAGTTGCCAACCCTTTTACTCCTCTTCCTCCTCCTGCCTGAAAATCATGTACAAAAGTAAGCAAAATGAAGAGGTTCTCAGCTCTTTATTTTCATTACACTGAACTGTAATTATTACACATGACCTTTTGTTTTGAACATGTCAGTAATGCTGCACAGATACTAACGTGTTCTATCTGCTGTGGAATGCTGGGCGTTGACCCAAAATGCTTTTTTCAGAGCAGCCGGATGTGAGTTTACAAAGTCAATAGCAAAAGTTTCATGAAATGCATTTGGCAACGGGTTGTTCTCCCTCTCTTATGAAATGATAGCATTGGCATTTGTGTGGCCACTTGGAAGCTGGGTTTCATGTCCTGAAGGCACCTCCATACGATGCTCTGAGAAGCCCTGTCACTGACAGGATGGTCATTTCTCGGGAGGAGGCCAAGACTCCTTTGGACTGGATGTTGGACGGATGCCTCAACGGGCCACGAAGACCAGAGAACTGGTCAAAGATGGCAGATGAGTGTACCTGTTTGTTTCCTTAGGAAGGACATCTAGTGTCGTTCTTGTTGCATTACCTGCCTCTCCCAGGTCACACCTGAGCAGTGACCACGCTTGGTTCTTTGTGGTACCCAGTGTGGGGCCCGGAGAGGCTGGACGCCATTTTTATCACACATCCCCCCCTCTTGGAAACTGTCTCACGCTTGTACTAGGTGAGACCTCAGTCCAGAGCTCGAGGAAGAACTATTTCTTGGACAACAATTTGAATTCAAACTTAAAAAAAGAATTTTAGAGTTTAAGTGCTAAAGATATATAATTATACCTAATTTGCATCATGAAAGGATAGGCACATCCATAGGAAACATATATTAGGAAGACAAATTATCCTACACGTCTTTCCATAATTTACCAGAACATCTGAGGTATGATCTCTGTCTAATAATAAGCATTTAATTCATCTAATGCTGTTCCATTTTTGCTGTAAGTATTCTGAAGTTTTTTTAAGTTATTTGCCTGAGACTCACAACTTGCAACATATTTAATTTTGTACATATTGACTTTATGCATGTTGTTTCCTGATGGCTTGTAGTCCTTCACTTGTAAGAAGTTTATTTATATATAAAGTGGAGTAAAATATGAAAATTGTTTGAGCCTTGTCTAGCACATCAAGGTTATGAAAAATTAGCCTCCCTACCAGTCACCTCACAGCCTATTTATAACAAAGGAGGACTTTGTTCTATTTGATTCGCTGAAATCCATCATTGCCATGAAAAGGTGGGACAAAACTAGATTAATTTTTGACCAAAGTAGCAAGCTATTTATTTTAGAATTGCTGAACTGTAACTATTTTACCGCAGATAAAAATCAGAGTTGTGGGTTATACCATAGTATGATAGGCTAAATCAGAAGACACTGAGAAAAAAATGTTGAGAGAAAAATGCCTAGTCTCTGCCAGGACTCGAAAGAAATTCTAAATACATTCTAAGCATTTGGAACATTTAATAATGAAGGAAGAACGTGAGCCAAACTCACAGAAAACCACCGAGGGATAGTTCTAGAGCAGGAGTGTAATAACACCCATTCTAAAAGTCTGTTTTTCTAAATGAGCATTTTTGTTTCCTTGCAGTGGTGCTCAGAAGAGTCTATCAATATCAGAGTTCTCAAAGCACTGCGTTACTTTTAGTCAGTTAAATAATAATGCTGACAAATAAATATATTCTCTGCTCTTATGGATTCTTTTCATGAATTAATTTAATGATCACAGACCCTACCGATCCATGGTATCATCATTCCAATGCCACATGTGAAGAATCGGAACTTGCAGAGGGATTACTCAAGATCGTGCAATACCTTACACCCACTTTCACGAACTGAAGGGGAGGGATACTTTAAAGAAGGTTGGAGCTTTGTGGGTTTGATGGAGACCTCAGGACAGGAAAGGACAGATATTCAGAGCACTCTGCAGGAAAGCAAGAGCAAACCTGAGGCAGACGTGGTCTTGCATATGGCGGTGCCCTACCTGCTGACTTTATGCCACCAGCTCTTTCCTTACATTCTTCCCCTGGTGGTGTCCCATCGGCCGGGCCCACTCATGCACCTGCCTGTATGGAGACACGGACATGGGAGGGCACGCATCTGTTCCCTTCAGCTATTCCAGTTGGAGGATTGTACCAGAAAGTACACAATCACCATCTACATACACTTATTTTTCCCCAAAAGAAAAATGGGGCACTAGTAGAAAAGGGGAGTGGATATTTCAGAACAAAAACATCCTCAAAAAAGAGCTCCCGATCATACGTTAACTCTGAAACATGAGTACACATATTATCTCTAATTCTCGTAACAACCACGCCTGACACGTCTTAGTGGGTTTTGGTTGTTGGAAAACACCACAACCTGGGCACTTCCCAGCCACGGGCACTGAGTTCTGGAGCCTGGGAGTTCAAGATCCAGGCACTGGCACATCTGGGGTCTGGTGAGAAGACAGCGTCTTCTCACTGTGTCCTCACACGGGGGGAGGGGCGATGGGGCTCTCTGGGGTCTCTGATCAGGACACTAATCTCATCACGTGGGCTCTACCCTCATGACCGCATCACCTCCGGGGGCCCCACCTCCTAACACCATCAGCTTGGGGATTAGCCTGCAACATACGAATTTGCACCAACATTCAGTCTACAGCAGCACATATTATTATCCGATTTTACAGATAAGAAAACTTTGCCTCGGGAGATGAGCAAATTTATTTAAAGGGTCACATCTAATCAGCAGCAGAGCTCAGTCAAATCGAGGACTATCTGAATCCTAACAATCAATGCTTTTTCCCCGATTGGATTGCAGATTTATCTCTCCCTCCCCACCCCCCACCATGTGTAATTTAAAGCAAAGCTATGCTCTTCCAAAAAAGAAAATATAAATGTGACATTGGCCCACATTAACATTATCCAGAGGTCTGTATCTTGTCACGCTACACAATGTAAGCCTGTAGCTATCTGTAGACAAAGAGCCTGGAATTAATTTATTCTTCAAGGAGTGTTCCTCCTTCCCCTGCCATACTGTTCTGTTTGCACCTCTAGGCACTTTCTTTGAATTCTTAGGAACAAGACTTTCTAAGTCACTCAAGCTGACATCCTTCATGACCTGCCAAAGGCAAAAAAGTAAACACAGCTTTACTATTGAGGGGTTCTGACAATGTGCTTCTTGAGGAAAAGTGAAGCTGTTCATTATAGGAAAGTAAAAGCACGTCACTTTTTGTAGGAAAAAAATTCCCTCAGAAAAAAGACAGTAAAAATGCAATGTGGGCAATTCCATTTTAGAAATTTCCAACTTGACCGACTGGCCATTGTTTAGAATTAAGAGGCATAATAAAGACATGTTTTCAGTGGTAGGACACGGGATCAAATGTTTACCCTGGCTTTGAAGTGAAATCCCTTTCTAATGGACTTGAAAACAAAGAAAAGTGATCATGGCTTGGATTATGATAAACATGTCTTCTCAGAAACACAGAATTTAATTCTTCACCGCAACACAAAATTTTACAAAATATGTTCTTGTAGATTTTTATCTTTCTAAATTTTTTTTATTCTAGAGAGAGTGAGAAGGGAGGGACAGAAGGAGAGAGAGAATCTCAAGCAGGCTCCATGATCAGTGCAGAGCCTGATAAAGGGCTCGAACCCACAACCCTGGGGTCAAGAGTTGGACGCTCAACCAACTGAGCCCCCCAGGCGTCCCTGTTCTGGCAGACTTTGAAATGTAACTTCAGTAAATAAGTTCTATGTCCATGATTTTCTGATTTTGAGAACACGTACTGCTCAAAGAGTCTAGCTATTCTGCCATGAGTTTCCTAGAGAGTAGTGTCAGGGGGTGAGGGATAAATCACCTGGTTTAGAAGTAAACAATTATTTTCAAAAGCAGCTAGTAGACTTTGTTTATTTTTAAGTAAGATTTTATTTTCAGAACAGTTGTAGATTTACACAAAAATTGAGAAAAGGGTACAGTGTTCCCACTTACCTGCACGGCGGTCTCTCCTTTATTGACATCCTACGCGAGGATGATGCCTTTGTGACAATAATACGTCAACATGGATGCATTATTGTCCACCAAAGTCCATCCTTTATTGAGACACCTATAGTTTTCTCCCACCGTCCTTGTTCTGTTCCAGGATCCCACCCAGGACACCGCATTCCTTCTAAGTCACGTCTCCTAAGGCTCCTCTTGGCTGTGACAGTTCCTCAGACTTTGCCTGTTTTTGATGACCGATACAGTGCTGAAGAGTAAGAGGGATTTTGAACATCTTCCCTCTGTTGCAATTTGCCTACATTATTTCCTCAGGAGCAAAATGGGTTTTGTTTTGTTCTTCTCTTGGGGGAGAAAGACCACACAGATCAAGTGCTGTGTTCATCACATTTTATCTGGGGCACCCACCACCACCATGGTTTATCACGGCTGCTGCCCCTGACCTCCTAGCTGCACTAGCCTGTCGACCTTCTCCATCAGAAGGTCACTCTCCCCCCACCCTCTCACTATATTTTACTCTTTGGAAGACGTCACTGTACATAGCTCACACTTGAGGGGTGAGAACTTAACGTTCTCCCTCTCTGAGAGCAGAATATTTGGCTTTTATTTTTGCATGGGAAATTTACTCTCTTATTCCCTATTTATTCAACCATTTATATCACTTTGGACATGATTTCATACTTTGGATTATAAATCAGTATCACTTTAATTATCTTGTTGCTCCAAATGTTTCTGTATTGGACACTGGGAGCTCCTTCCGTTGACTTCTTGTCCGCACGATGTGTCCCATCAACGTGTTAGTGTATGTTTAGCACTTCCCAACTTTCTGTCACAAGATTCTCCAAGTGCATCTATGTGTTTGATTTCTTAACACAGGAGCCTACTTAACATCACCTCATGTATGAGACCCATTTTATTGGGGAAAAAAGTGCAACCCTGGTCACGTGACCATGAAATCCACTAGTCCTACCATCTATCAAAACACTTGTGCCATGGCTGTAAGCCTTTTGGAAAGAAGAAAGGCAGCCTCAACGTTCAGAAACGCCACTGCTCCCGTACGGCAAGAGGCCCAAGCACTGTTCTGCAAGATGCACTACGCATTTTGAACCAATGGCTATCATATTATGTCATGCCCGATAGTTAGAAGATACGGTGACGGTAGAAGGAGGCACAGCCTCTCTCATTACACTTGCAGTGATCTGTTGAGAAATCTGAGATTCCTATTCCTGCAACATGAAGCTCTCCGATGGATGAGGTTCTCTGGGTCCTGCGGTGGGAATGAGCTCTTCAAGCAGAAGACATGATAGGTGCTGCACGAAACCCAAATCCGACTGCTGACAAGTTATATGAGGCAGGTGTGTTCAGGCACAGCGTGTGTTCAAGTTCCACTTATTAAAATTATTTGGCCATTTGGTAGAAGTACAAAATGTGCAACCACTGGACACATCAGCCACGAGTTCGTGTTTGGTCTGTCTTGAGCTTGGCCACACATATTTCCTAAATACCCTATGTTTTGTGTCATTACTGAATGGCCAAGTGCCTTCAGTTTCTCTGCCTATAATAACTTATGATTCATTGATAAGGCATTTTTAAAGTAAGATTGAAAAAAATATCATCTGCAAAACACTCTCTTCAAATAGAGAAAAAAACAAGTGGATTAAAGACATCTACATTTAGTCCTCGGGGTGATGGGGCAGGAGTCTGAAGTCTGTTGTCTCTTGTTTTTACTTTTGGCTAATTAAACCACAGAAACCATTGAGTCTCCCAAAACTATAAACACTCTTATTGCTATAGCAACAAGGGTAACTGACCCCATTAATCACAAAAAGATGGCCTTTCTGCTACATTATGGGTGCAGGAAGGAGTGCATCTAGATCTCAAGGGATCCCCTAGGATCCCTACTCTGCGTGCCCCTACTGCCCGAGATATCTGCCAAAGGACAATTTCAACTATCACAGACTGACCTGGCCCATAGGTAGGGAGTCACAGCTTGTGGGATACAGTTCTAATTCAGCCCACTGAGCAAGTGATCCAGACCAGCACAACCGCTACCTGAGAGCAGGGCATCTAGGACGGTGTAGTGGAAATGATGACGACCATAAATCATGGCGGGAATTATTGTGTGTATTTTGTCACACTGGTCTTTCTGCTGTCGTTTTGTTTTTGTTTTTTTTTTGTTTTTGTTTTTGTTTTTAATCCATGACTTTCATCTCCTTAAAGAATCAGTAATAAGACAGAGTGGATAAAATATGGAGCAAGCCCCGGTCTTGGCAATGCAGTGCGTGACTTCAGCCGTCTCTACTGATGTTGGCCCGTATGTCTTTAGACCTCATCGTGCCTGTGTGAGCTGTTGGCTCCGATCTTCTATGAGCACCTGCAACCCTGCCTGAGGGGCGTCTCTGGCTGCAGAAAATCCTTGTTCTGCCAAGAGTTCCGGAGTGTCATAGCCCCAAGAAGCAGTCCTAGCAGATGGGAGTTAATAGAAAATTACTTCCTCTCCCTTTGCCCCATGATAAGCCTCCACTGGGGTTCACAGACGATGTGCAGGGACACAGAGGCCTCTCTTGGGGTTCTGGAAATGATCTGTACCATGATCTGGCAGCTGGCTACTTGAGTTTATATGTAGGACCAATCCGTCTAGTTGCACAATTAAGATATTTGCGCATCACCGCATGTATGTCATACCTAATAAGTTTAAATTAAAAAAATAGAGAGATAGGCTTCCAATTCACAATAGTGACTGAACTCAAAGACCATTCTCCCAACCTTTGTGTAATTCCATGGAAGTCAATGTACAGAAAATAAACAGACACAATTATAACTGCAGACAGAACTGAAGTGTCTGCTTCTGCCAGGCAGAAGGTGATTGGCATCACGCTGGGAATGAGATGTGATAGAAGACGAACACTCAGCTCAGAATATACTTCACGAGATCGTCGATGGAGGCGGTTACCAAGCACCCTGACAGGACGTGGGGTAAATTCCCAAGAAATGTCAGGAGTCACACAGGATCACGTTGGGAGTCCCGTTGATCGGCTAGAAGAATTCTCAAAAATATGGGAATAATTAAGCTTTGCGCAGAGATATTACTTACCGTTATGTGTGCATCTTCCACATGTTAAATGGCCTTCTGCGACTACAGAGTTCTTAAAAGAGCAGATGACTTTTGAAGCCCATCATGATACAGCTTCAATCCTGACACGTCCTGTGGGTTCCATGTGATCGCTGTGCACAGTGGTGGATGGCAATTGCCAATGAACACTTTTTACAATGTGCATCGTATTTATCTCATGTTGTTGTCACTCAACACCTGCCTTCAGTTTTAGCGCACTGCTACCCAAAGAGCTGATTAGGGAAATCACTGTGGATTTATCCTATATAGTAAGTGACAGTGCTGTTGTATTGAGAATGTCAGATTATTTTACACGCACTTTACGGCAAGATTAGCTAAGCTTCTACTCACTCATCCCCTATTTTAAGAGCAGTTAACCCATAATTTTCTGGCTTCCTGTGCCCCTCTGGATGCATTTCACAGGCTTCCTCATGTATCAAGCACATGGGAACATGAGTAGGGCAGCTGTCAAAGAGTCCAGGGTAGAGTGCGGGGCGGCTATCACCAGTGAGTGACTCATGAGATTTAATTGAAAGTTCAGAGTCAGATCTTTTTCCATAGTAGAAACTGAAACTACAAGGTAGAAATCTATTACGCCCAGCTTTACACTTCTTATACTCCAAACTTATTTTAATGAAATTTAAAACATGTTGTTCAAATTAAAAATAAAATAAAATGGAGCAAATTCTAAACCAGAAAAGGTCTCAGGACATTTGGCAGAAGTGAGGATGTATGACCATCCTAGAGCATAAACGTATTTAGAATTACAGAGGCAGGAAACGAAGACTCACCAAGAAATTGTGGAAAGAAGTTCCTCTTTAGAACAGAACCAATAAAAGATAGCGTGTGTGTTTTTGGACTCATTAAACATTCTCATGTTTCCCTATACACAAAGTGTGTGTGTTTGTGTCTGTCTGTCTGTCCACCCAACTATCCACCCAGCGTCTATTATCTGCACAATATAGATGTAGCTATCTACAGCTATCTACAGCTATATTGTGCAGATAATATATTGACCAGGTACAGACAAACAGACAGACGGAAGTAGTTATATAATAGATCTACTAGACAAGTAGCTAAATAGAGGATAGAAAGATGATGTAGGTGTAGATGCAGAAACAGGAGACACACCCATGGTTAGGCTGAAATAACAAGACCACAGTTGACTACTGTTTGGTAAGTTAGCTAGTTATCTGGGTGCTGGATTATGACATTTTAATTGGGGCGAGAAGACCACTGAAAGGAGTTCTGAGGGGGCACCTGGCTGTATTAGGCTTCCTCTGCCATGTCCCCTCATCATGTGTCATGCAGAGTGGCCCTATTCTCACATGACCCGCATTGTGTCCTACGAAGCTGCATCCTGCTCCAGGACTAAGAGTAGTTCACTGCTCTTTCATTCTTCATAAGCAAAGTCAAATGTGTTTATAATTTTTAGCTGGTTTGGGGGTCAAAACTTTATTATCTTCAGAGATCTCCTGTGCCAGACATAAATATCTTGGTAGGGAAGAAAGAAAAACTCTTTTCAAAAAAGTTAAAGTAATAGATACTATTATTATTACAGTGTAATGAATCCATTTATTAATGATATTAAATTCAGGCACATCAAAATTAATAACGTCTAAAAATCACTTAGGGCAGCATTCAAATATTGATGTTCTGGGATGTTTTATGTTCTTCATTAGTAAAGGTTGTAATGAAGATTGGAAATACTCATTTACTTTAAGAAAACTTCAAAGTTAATAAAATATGAAACCAGAATATGTACTTCTTGGGTAAACTAGAATTTAAATGGAAAAGAAATACATAATATTTAATATATATGTTTATATATTACAATATATATCTCTCAATTTCACTGTCAGTCTAAACTTAATTATATTCATTTTACACAGGAAAATTTTCTTCGTATCAATACAGACAACCAGGCAAACGTATGGCAATATTGGCTTGCTTCTCAGTGTTATTAAAAATAAGTTATCACCAATACAAACACGAAGTATTATTGACCAAAAAGACCAAATAAAAGAAAAAATAGGAGAAAAACCTTATTTCAGAATGGACCTAACCACGGTAAAAACAAAAAATAAAAATAAATCCTTCATGTTAATCCAAAATTTTTATTTGACCAATAACTGTTGGTTTTAATTGGAAGAATTTTGAGCAATCATATAGTGGGTATAGGTTATATACTGCAATACCTATTTTATTTCCAATAGTTACTCTGAAGAATTATCAGCAACAGATTGCAATTTCTAGCCATAGACAGAGAGAAAGGGACTTGATTACATTTTTATTCACTTTTTGACTCAAGAGAAGATATCCAGCATATATCCAGTTGTCATTAGACGCCATCTTAAAAATACAGACCCTCACTTATTATCTGCATTATAAAATTTTAAGTGTGGCAAATAAAAAAGCAAAAAAAAAAAAAAAGAAAGAAAGAAAAAGAAATTCTCAAAGTAAAAGCAAAACAAAACAAACAAAAAACAAATAAGCCACCCCTCGCAGACACACACACACACTAGCAGTAGGTGCCCACCAGGTAAGGACAATACAGAACATTGCCACTAGAAATATGGACAAAGAGATGCCCGGTTGGTGAACGCGGAATTAGGAGGAACTTTACTTTTCCAGGAGAAATCAAATGCCTCCGATTGCAGACAGTCATCACCAACTTCTGTCAGTTTCCCCGCGGCCCCTGGCTCAGGACTCGCCGCTGCCTGTGGCTACGACAGAAACAATTTCAAAAAGGACAAAGCAAAGCAAGCATCCAAAGGTGGGGAGATTGGCTGTTTTAAAAGATTTTAATACTACTTCTCCAGCTCTTAACGTAATTGTAGCATTACCATTCATGCCTCTATAGTTAAGCAAATGTCACATTTGTATTGGGCTCCTTTTTAAAGCCCAATGGGCATTTTATCTTCCCTAATGTGGTGTCGCTATAATGCCTATTATTCATTACTGTTAATACTTACAGAAAATCCATGTTGTACCAGATCAGAAGGTGTTATTAGAGAGCGAATCGCATTAACCATCCCTTGATAAAATTTTGCCAAATAGCAGAGAATTGTATGTTTTATAAATGACAGCTCCTAACACGGAACCATAGACCACGTGGATCCAGCCAAACGAAATGGGATGGGAAACCAGTCCAACTTTTAACTGCGGAGTTCACTCAGATATGTAGTAGAAGACCAGGTCTGATGAGTTTGCCATAAATTACAGGAAAACACTAACTGAATTCTTAATAATGGAATAATCTCACTCAACTACTGTAAATATATCTTGTCTCTTCTTTCCCCCCAGGTCCCTCCAACTGCTGTTGGTAATATTTTCAATTACTGTATGCGTACGAATGCCAGGAAGACACGAGGTTCCGTCACATGAGTATACAGTAACCACATGGGGAGGAGGTGGACACGTTCAGTCACGGAACAGGAAATCGTGGGCCCAGTCCGGAACTCATTCCAGGTACGCAGAATGAAAGCACTCCAAATTTTACGGTCTCAGCATACACTTCGAGAAACAGTCATCAAAAGTAAAGATGACAGAACGGGGGCACTCTGTGAGACCTCTACATTCTCCTGTCCTAACATATCTGTGCATTTCACTATTCTCATAATGGAAAAGCATGTTCTTCAGGCACCGTAGTCTTTTCCAAGACTGAGAAAGTCTGACAGGGTGGCGGTAAGTCCTGCATAAGAGGAGAATTTATGAAACAGGCAGGCACATTTATGAGTTGAATTTCTAGTCTCTTTTTATCACACTTAGTTGAAGGCATTCATTCAGGTAAAAAAAAAAAACGTTGAAAAACTCTAGGTTTAGGACATAATCATGAATGAGAGGCAACATTCGTTCTTTAAGGAACTAACATGATTTATCAGTAAAGACGTGCAAAGTTAGCCTCAGTAACAAAAACCTCCCAATTTCAATGGATTTACACAACAAAAGCATATATGTGCCCCGTACATGCTTGTTATGTCTGTTTGCACTGAATGGGCCAAAGCAAGTCCCAGGGCTGCACCTGCACAGGGCACAGGTATCACTGTAAAGACACCAACAGCCCATGAAAGTATCGTGCAAGGAATGAGTACTGCCTCTCAGCAGATTGCCAGGGCAATCTGATCTCATCCTTTCCATCACATACAAAAAGATGATGTTTTAACAGAGGAAGGCAGAGTAAATACAAAAACATGTGTCATCTGTGACAAAACCCAGATTTTCCTGTGACACAAATTCTGCCTGCTTATCTGAGATTCCTGAAGATGATGGCTGACCAACAGCATCACTCATTTATTGCTTAGCGATAGCTAAGAAAAGCAATAGCTAGCTTTGTAAGAGCTGAACTTACCAGGAAAGAAAAAGGTATGGGAACTTAGCTATCGTAGATCCCCAAGGTGGTCACAGCGTATCTACGCATACTTAGTGCTATTTGTTGGACCCCATCATTCGTTTGCTGGTAGGTTGATTTTGTCACCAGCCCTCATTTTCAGTCACTCTCCACCAGGCAGTGTTTCGTGGCCATGCCTGTCCTAGCACTGTTAACACTCCCAAAGAACAGTGACCATCTAGTGTCCACTGGGGCTGTCACCTCCATCTGCTCTGCAGGCTGCCAATGTGTCCAGTCCCTGCAAGACTCTAAGAACCTTGATAAATACCACCAAGTGCCCTGCTCAAGCCTCACTGGAACTGGGCTCTTACTTTCCTTCAAAGCATCCATTTAGCATCCGGCAAAAGCATAAAAATCGTGTTTGTGTTTGAATCTGTAATGGATGTGTTAAATGGTTTAACTATATTTAGCATACATGGTTATAGTGCAAAGCAATCTAACCCTCGTAAAAGTTCAAGATCATGAGTCACGTTAAACCATTTACTCAGACGTAGAGTCTGAGAGGTTAATTGGAAAGACACTGGCAGCACCACATGCCTTCACTGTGAAAGCTGGGAAAGTGTCAGAGATGAAGAACTTCAAACTGTTAGAGAAAAAAAAAAAATTAAAAACCCTACTCTTGGCAAAGAGAAGAGTGCTCGGCAGAAAATAATTTCTCTAAGAGTCAAGAATTGAACGCTATGGAATCAAGACTAGCGTTTCTTAGTAACGGTGACGAGAAACATTATGTGTCAACACGGGGACTCTTTTTCAAACACAGCTAAGAATACACGAAGCCAGAAACAAGTTAGATGATACGGCAGCAGATAAATTCTTCAGTAATGAAGTTGGGGAAGAAGGTGGAGAAGATTCGAAACGAGCTGCAGCACGTGTCCCATATGAAGATTTTTGGACTGTGGATTTGCCGGTGTGTACGTGGAAGCCAAATCCTTCATACCCTGAAGCCTGCCCTTTCTCACCAGTGAGACAGAACATCAAAAGAAGTAATGGGCTGATGTTAAAAAAAAATAAATAACAGAAAATAAGTAAATGTGGAAAATAGAATAATAAATGGCATATAGATGGCAAGCTAGGAAGAAATGTTGCCATAGAAACAGAACTTAAGAAGAGAAAGTGTTGATAACTCATCTCGGAAAGTATGGAACGATTAGGCGGAAATGTGCAGGGGCCACTGACCCCCGCCAGGTTCATCTCACCAACAGTATTTCTGACGTCTCCTGATAGCACCATAGCTCTTGCGCACAGATGTGACAGGAGTGGGAGTAAACAGCAAAATGAAAAGGAGGGAAAGAGAAAGACTCCACGACACAAAAACAGTGTGTACTCTGAAGTAACTAATTTTAGGCCTGCACACTTACAAATAGCCGCCTGATCTTTAGTACAATAAATAGTATTGTATTTATTTACAATAAATTTATTTATTTACAATAAATAGATAGTAACCTGATCTTTAGTACAATAGTAATCTTGTTATTTTTGAAAAAAGGACGTAAACCCTTTGTGGACATTCAAGCCAGACATGAAAGACAATCAAGAAACAATAGGACATTCCAAATTCCAGTACGAAGTTTATCATTTTTATTAGGTAATTATTAATCAAGCAAGACTGTGCATGTGGCGAACTCTGTATAAGCAGAAACGAAGGACAGTCAGAGAGTGAGTGAGACACAGGGACAGCTATCCCTCAGTGATAAATGGGACTGGAGTCTACCTGGTATTTTATATCTTAATTTCACTTGAATTCCCCACATTAACATAAAAATTAAGTTAAATTGAAAGCGTACTTGAACTTCAAGGAAGTAGTCCTTCTTAACAGGGCATCTCCTAAGTGACCATTCTTTTTTTTTTTTTTTAATGTATTCATTTATTTTGAGAGAGAGAGAGAGAATGAGGGGGGAGGGGCAGAGACAGGCAGAGAGAGAATCCCAAGCAGGCTCCATGCTGTCAGCACAGAGCCCAACGTGGGGCTCAAACCCACGACCCTGGGATCATGACCTGAGCTGAAACCAAGAGGCGGACGCTTAACCGGCTGAGTCACCTAGGCACCCCCTAAGTGACCATTCTAAGGATAGAAAGAAGTATGAGGAAAAACAGAAAGAGAAAGTATCATAGATGTGATTTTTGTCCACTGTCTTACTACATATGTTATCATTGCTATGAAAGAAAGAAAATTCAGTCTCTAATTAGTTGTCCTGTTCTCTGTAATGCCTGATTTTTTTTGTTGGCTTTATTACTTTGATTATTTTGTCAATAATTATGATATGTCTGTTAGGTCTGTGAATGAAATGTTCTTTTTTTAAGTTTATTTGTATTTATTTTGAGAAAGAAAGAGAGAGAGGGAATGCATGAGTGGGGAGGGCTGAGAGAGAGAGGGAGAGAGAGAAAGAATCTCAAGCAGGTTCTAGACTATCAGTACTGAGCCCAACTTGGGGCTCGAACTCACAAACCGTGAGATCATGACCTGAGCTGAAACCAAGAGTCAGATGCTTAACCAACTGAGCCATTTAGGTGCCCCTGTGACTGTAATGTTCTTAATTAGTTAGGATAGCTTTATATTGTCATGCTCAATATAGTGTCTTTATCACATTTTCTCTGTTCCACCTATGAATGTTTCATATCTGTTCTTAACTGGCTGGGTTTTGTCTGAGTTGATGCTTCAAGATGCTGTCTTCTGGTTCCTTCTGCCTATAATGGTGTGTGGTTGGTAGTAACTGTCTACCTTGCTGAGATGCTGTCCCTAAGTGAAAGCCTCACCTGGTCAGAGGTGTATTCCCCCAGGCCATATAGATGCTGATCCTCTGTCTTTTGGGAGGGACTACTGCTGTGAAATGCCTGAGCTTAAACTGACCACCTTCCCCAACACCAGCACCCTGGAACATAATGTAAATTTAACAGTGTAGTAGTCAGTTTTGGCTGTGTAACAAATACCACATGCTGGGGGCTTAAACAGAAGATATTTGTTTTCTCTCACTTCTGGAGGCCACAAGTCCAAGATCCAGGGGTGGGCAGGGTTGGTTTCTCCTGAGGCCTCTCTCGTTGGCTTGTAGATGGCTGTGTCCTCCCACTTTGTATGCCTAGAGATTTCCGCTTCATCCTTGACATCTTGATGTTTTACATATTGGGTCTGTGATGATGCTCCTTTAGTCCTGACTTTGAATCTTTATGTTATTTTATCATCTCATTTTAAAAATCTCTTCTTAACTTCATATTATTACATTTTCATCTATGCTTGAGAAATTCCATTCAAATTATTCTTTTGTTTTTTCTATTGTATATAATGCATATTACTTTACATGATTTCATTGTTCTTTTTTTTTTCTTTTTTTCCTTTGCACTTGATTCCTTTCTTGCAGTATGCTCATATAACTACCATATCATGAATTTCATATTTCCAAGGTTGGGAAGCTCTGTTCAGAGCAGTTAAGACCTTCCTTTTGTTTTGCTGGAAATTGATGGCTTCTGATTGATTCTCTACTTGCAGTTCATTTTTCCATCTGAGCCATAGAGTGAGGGCTGCTTTCCTGAAGCAGAATATATCCCATCTAACCAGCATTGTTTAAATCCCCAGGGTGGGATGTGTTCTCCACAGCTTTAAACCATTCCCACAATTCAACATGTAGTCATGGACCCTTCAGTTTGGCCAGAGAGTAACCCTGTGGTTCCTAACGCTCTGAGATTCAACCCTCTCTGTTAAATTTCCACTGCAACCTCATCTGAAGGAGAATAGGCAAAAGGCCAGTCATGTATCCTCTTCAGACTTCGGTACATCTATGTAAATTTTCAGATTTTTTTTTTGCCCTTTACATGACTTTTGGTAATTGAGAACACAGTTAGAGATGCTTCTCCAGAAATGTCTATTTAATCTCCAGGCCATAAATTTTTCAAATACAAAGTGCTATATGCTCTTATTATTTCCTTGTTTTCCACTGTTCTTAATTTTATTGGAAGAAGGCCTATTTTGTGTTTTTATTTCAATTCCTTTATGGGAAACAAATAATTTACCATGCTCCATCCTGTTTATGTATGTTATTTATTCCTCACAATTTTCCTCCTATAGAATTACTGTTATTATTTCCATTTTATCAATAACAATGAGGTTATTGGGGAGCGTGGATGGTTTAGTCAATTGAGTGTCCAACTTTGGCTCAGGTCGTGATCTCATGGTTTGTGGGTTTGAGCCCCACATCAGGATCTCTGCTGACAGTGCAGAACCTGCTTTGGATTCTCTTTCCCTCTCCCTCTTTCTGCCTCTCCACCACTCATGTTCTAAGATAAATAAACATTTTAAAAAATAATTTAAAAAATTATAAAAAATGAGGTTACAAATTTTAAATAATTTACTCAAAGACAGTAATGGGCCTAATGGAAAAAAAAAAAATCCTGAGTTCTGTTTTGTTGTGAAACTGTGATCTTAACCATTACATTAAGAACATTCCTTCTGAATAATTTAATCTACTCATATAATGCTTCATATTGTACACAGACACACTTTCTAGTGGATGTGATAACATTCTTCACTCCTTCTGGTAATGATGCACAGTTTTTAAAAATACTTATGCTAGGAGCACCTGGGTGGCTCAGTCAGTTAAGTGTCTGACTTCAGCTCAGGTCATGATCTCATGGTTCCTGAGCTCAAGCCCCACGTTGGGCTCTGTGCTGACAGCTCAGTGCCTGGATCCTGCTTTGGATTCTGTGCCTCCCTCTCTCTCTGTCCCTTCTCTGCTTATTCTCTCTCTCTCTCTCTCTCTCTCTCTCTTTCTCTCTCTCTCTCTCAGAACTAAATATTAAAAAGATTGCTAACGGTAGTACTAATACTATTTGTAATAGTAATAATATTCCATTTATTAAAAAAAAAAATCCTACAGGGGCACCTGGGTCACTCAGTTGAGCGTCTGACTTCAACTCAGGTCATGATTTCACTGTTTGTGGGTTTGAGCCCCGCATCAGGCTCTGTGCTGACAGCTCAGAGCCTGAAGCCTGCTTCAGATTCTGTCCCTCTCTCTCTGCTCCTCCTCCACTCACAATCTGTCTCTCTCTCTGTCTATCTCTCTCTCTCAAAAATAAACATTAAAAAATTTTAAAAAAATAAAATAAGAAACTCCTTACAGACAGCAGAACTTAAACTTTTTGTATGAAAAACCCTTTGTTTCATGAGCCAAATTTACAAATAAAAATAAAACTTCTTATTATAGTCACAATGAATATTATATATATAATATATAAAATACTCAACTGAATACATATTTCAGAATATAAAATTTCAAACTGAGACATGAAACAGATTAAGTCTGGCAAAAAATACATAACAACGTGAAAAATATTCCAACATATTCTTATATTTCCCTAAAGTTCGTTTGAAATCATTAATCTGTACAACAGCAAGAGTGAATGTCTCCTTATTCCATAAGGTCACCTCCACTTGCCATAGAATTTTATGTTCTGTTTTTCTTTGCTATTTTTTGCTACAAAAATAATGAATAGATGCCTTTGAGATGTTTAATTTACTAAGTACTTGATAGAGAGAATGCCAAAGTCATATAAAAACTAACTTTTTAAAACCATTGTGCTTTCTCTCAGAACATTTAAACCTAGTCATAAAAAACCCAAAACATTCAAATGCAATCCATGATATTCTCCTTTTTCCTGAAAACCGTCTGAATGAGAGTATGAATTCACAGTAAAGGTCACAATTTTACACAAGATAAGTGAAGTATCAACATTAAAAATGCACTGCCTGGGGAACGAATTCTGAGAAATGCACTGCTAATTAGACAACATGGAATTAATACTTGGGACGCTTGTGTTGCTGGATGGTTATAACTTTCTTTAGTTTTAATTTTCCCAAAAGACACCACCCTAAATTAACATTTTATATAATAAAACAGCTTATGTAAGTTTAAGCTGACAGTATTTCTGTTATTTGCATGGAAATAATATTTTTCAGTTAAAATAAAAGATGTAAAGACAGGTGAACCACTGGATCCAGGACTGCAGATACACCAAGGTGAGACCCAGCTCATAGACAAGGCTGCTCGGTTCTGCCTCAAATATTTCATTCAGTTAAATAAAAAAAAAAAAATCCTTTAAGGTGAAACTTTCTCATTACTGCTTTTGAAATACATAGAATGATGACCAACATATTACATAATGGCTAGAAAGTTAGCCATCTCCTAGATGTAGAGAAATAAATACAGTTACACACACAAATATATTGTCATCTCATATGTACGACAGCTTACAAAAACACCTGTCAGTCCCTACAATGTCTTGTGCTCTAAGACGGAAAAATCATAACACACTTGCGATTTTCTAGTTACGGACAGACTAACCAAAGAATCAAAGAATGTTCTATTTTACTATCTGTAAGTATTTAGAATACTGGGTCGGCTTGTTCTGCTCTTCTGGGCCAGGCTTGGCCAACCTGGCTGGGTTCAGGCATCCATCTTTGTCCAGCTGGCTGGCTATTGGAAAGAACACTCCGGGATGGCCCCAACTGAGATGATCTAGCTGTGCTACATTGTTGGACCCTCGTCCTACAGGAGACCAGCGTGGAGGGCGATCGGAGTGCAGGCAGAGGTACAGAGACCCTGCAAGACGCAGGAGGGAAGAAGCCCTCCAGGGTCAGGCTCAGAAGGGACGTGTGAGCACTCTTGCACCATTCTTACCTCCACGCCTGAATCATATGGGATGAAAACATGGATTCCGCCTGGGGATGGAAGGAGCTGCTGATGTTGAGACGGGGATGGACACAGGAGGCCCCTGATCATGGCCAGGACTGTGACTGATCTACCATCACTGCCCTCAGGCCTCAATTACTCATCTTCCTTCGTGTGAGAACACGCTTCCAAAGCTTTCAACAGTCTCAGTCAATCACCGTCTCAGGGTTGAAATCAAAGATCTTACAACATTCCACAGGGCCAGACGTCGCTACTTTTCATCCAGACGTGGCGGTGTGCTCATGAATATCTAACAGCTAATCCTAGGGGAAAACACCCCTGATTTGCAGCATTGGCTGATCTCTGTGGTGGAAATACTCTCACCGTGGCCCATTTCTGGGCCCATTTTTTTGGAAAACAAAAACCAAAAAACAAAAATACCCATACTGTACAGTCAGGACACTCCACAGTCTGGAAACTTGGAAACTGAAAAGGTATTTCCCTCCCACACCCCTAGCATACAATGATGAGACAGAACAACCACAATAAATATGCCCAACGAGAAAGAAAGGGGGAGGAACGGAAGCACAATGCAGTCTCTGGCCCTCAGGAATTCTGAAATCCCACCAGGCAAATGGTGCCATGATTCCCTTTCTAGGAGGAAGGGGTGCGCCTTAACAAGATCCTTGTTTGCCCCGGGAATGGTCCCCATGGTTCTTGGATTCAGTCTTTGAGAAGTCCTTTCTTTCCTGTTCTCCTTAAATAGCTATTTCTGAAGAAATGGTCCGCTATGGTCATGGAGTAGATCTCTCAGTCTGCTCCCAGCCCAAGGAAAGCTGTGATCTTGGAACTCTTTTTTTTTTTTTTTTTTTTTTTTTTTTGTATTTGAATAATTTCAGTGCCTTTCAGTCCGTGTTTGTGGCCCTTGAGCCTGTGTGACCCCCACGGAAATTCTGCAGACTTCTTTGTGTCTAATCCCATCTCTGTCCACTTGAAAAGAAGACAAACTCAATCCTTTTCCAAACTAACTCCTCTTTCTCTAGCCTTCCTCTGTGATCTTTTGGACATGTCCAGCTGTTGGGGGTGGCACCCTGTAGTTTTCTGTTTAGTTGGAAATGTCTATTATGAGCCTCCTTAGAGAACCTGAGGAAGCTTCTCACCGCCAGCACCATTGATTAGGTCAGTGCCCCCAAGCTATATATTATTTTGAGAGCCCTCTGCTGGCTGGAGAGAGGTGACAGATGACAAACAGCTTTATTTTCCAATCCCAGCAAGAGCAGGCTGCTATACGTCCCCTCTAAATTCTGTTCGCAAACAGGCCAGCTGTACGCTCACCTTTTACTGGTCAAACCTTCTAACATCCGACATCGAGCTCTTTCCCTATTTTGGCTGGAGACCTTACGAGCCAACTGTAAAGGTTCATGAGGTTCACCGTCGATGCCGTCCTCTCCCCGTATCCTCACTCAGTCATGCCTGTGTGTGTGCCCGTGTCCCGATCCCCACTTCTTACAGGGGCACCAGTCAGAGTGGGTCAGCGTCCACCCTAACGTTCCATCTTTGAAGTCGCTGCACATGACAGAATCTCAATCATGTCTCAACCACAGAGTGCGGCTCACCGTGTCGTCACCAATGCCAGTTCCCTCAGTATTTTCTCAACAACTTGCAACACCTTGCCCAGTCTTCCCCACGTCCCCATTTCCAGTCCAAACGCCTGGGCTGCACATGAAAGGTCTTGTTCGGTCAGGGCCTTACTCTTTAGTCCCAGTTTCGGTATGGGTGACCTCAGATGATGATGATGCCACATAAGGAGTGACCACGAACCCCGCTGTGGGACACAGCAATAAACGTTCGTGTTTTCTCAAACACCCAGGAGACTCTGCTGCTCTGAGCCGGCATGACTGACGTCAAGGGCGAGCCTCCAAAGGCTTGGGGTTTTTGCATCTGACCTCGGGCATCACATCACCCAAGAAGTTTCCCGTGTTGCAGGGTGAGGTGTGCCTTCCCTGCTTCCCCTCCCACCGCTGCACCAACACCTGACTTTGCTTGTCAGGGTCTGCATGGTTCCAACAGTAGAGCCCTCTCTCCCCAGCTTCTGCTACCCCACAAACGTGCGGCCAACTTGGCTCGAACGGAACACTTCAGAGGCGCTAACTGCACGTGAGGCATGCGTGAGTGATCAGTAATCATCGTGAGTTATTTGTTAGCGAATGAGGTGAGCTGAGACTGAGGTCTGTGGGTAAAAGTGACCACCAGCTGGATTTGGGATTCTAGGAATCCCCATAGTTAGGGGATGAAGCGTGCCCCCCATCATTCGTATGTCCCCCCAGGACCTCAGGATGTGACTGTATTGGGAAACGGGGTCTTTAAAGAGATAATTAAGATAAAATGAGGTCACTCATTTTATGTAAGAAAAGGAGGTCAGGAGACAGACACGCACAGAGGGATGAACACGTGAGGACACGGGGAGAGGGTGGCGAGAGAATCCTTGGGAGACACCAGCCCTGCCCTCACCTGGATCTCAGACTCCGCGCCTCCAGGGTCGGGGGGACAGTTACTGTCTGCTGTGTGAGCCCCCAGCCTGGGGTGCTGGTTACGGTGGCCCTGGAGGATAAGTACACGTAATAGACCTCAGAAGGATAAAGACTGCATATATATCCTGTCAGGGAAGATCTCCAGTTGAATTCGTGATGGTTACACATTAAATTAACTTAGCTGGTGTCATCTTGATTTCGGCGCTGGCTGGTTTTACAGGTGTAGGCGGGACTGAAGAAATTGTACACCTTAACTGTATGCGATTTAGCGTACTGTAATTATACCGCCATAAGACTGCATAAAAATAAAATAGACTTCTCTTTGCACCTAAAACAACTAAAGTAAAACATGAGAGTTATAATACTTTGCACTTTCGTCTTCAATATATGAATTATAAGACAGCCACATCTTTACATGGTATACTCTATTACATCATAATTTTCTCTATTCCTTTATTTTTAAAAAAAAATTCCACTCGTAACTTTTTTTTGGACTAGGCTTATTCAAGGCATGTTTTATTTATTTATTTTATCATTTCTTTTGTGTGTCCATTATCCCCTTCCTTGCTTTGGATGAGTTTTTAAATACCTCCACAAAAGGTTTTTGCTATTTTTATTTCACTATTGGCTGTTGTGATTTATGAGTGAAGCACAATTGAACATGAATATAATTACTGTAATCAGGAAAAATATAATATCTCAGACCAACATCCTCTCCCCTCCTGAGACTTCCTGCAAAATGTTATTCTAAGATTCTTCTCTGTCCATATTCCGATTTTATTAAACTTATCCAGACTTGTAGTGCCAAGTGATGGTTCATTTTAATAATATATTTATTATGAAAATGTAATACCATGTTATTAATAATTTCATTACACTTACAATTACTGTTATCAATTTTCCTAAATCTAACATCACAATGTACTTATTTCATTGATGGCCTCTTATTCTGTCAGGCTAGACTTTGCCTTAGGCTTTTTTTTTGTCCTGATTCAATTTTAATTTGACAGGTCTCAGTTGCTTATTTCATGAGTGTCTACTGTTCTGAAAGTGCGTCTGTCCCATGTTTGTCTGAAAATGTATTCTTCCCCAGAAGATACGAAGAACGTTGTAGCCTGTTCTAATGTGCTCAGATCACAATTCTGTAATCTCCTGGTAGTACAAAATTATCGTGGTGTTAGTGTAAGAATCACTGTTTGTCCATAACGATGAGAAGTACGAAACATACAGCTTTTCGTTTCTGCCAGTCAATGAACTATGGTGTTTATACAATTCAGTCTTCATGACATCCTGTCACCATTACTATTCTCAGAGTTAACGTGCCTCATGCTATCTGATGTTCCCTCTGTACATAACTTACCTTCTGTATTCGGAAGCTCGATTCTCTCTCTATCCTTACAGTGAGGAATTTTACTAGGATATATATATCTTATTTTCTCTTCAAATTCCCCCCCCCCCCATCCTCAACAAGTCCTTTCAATTTGGAAAACCGAGTACATTTTACCTCAGGAAAATGTTATTTCACTGTGTTTTTGAGTACTACTTCTCTTACTGCTGTGTTCCCATCTGGACTTCGGAGATTTTTCATGTCCTGGTTTTAGTCTCCTCCATAGCTCTCAGATTTTCTCTCATAATATTCATTTCTCTGAATCATTTGACTCCGTGTTATAGAATAATTTACTAATACAATCTCTCTCTGCAGAAAGAGAGAATCCCAATCCCAAGCCGGATTTGCACTGTCAGCTTGGAGCCTAACGTGGGGCTTGAACCCACGAACCGTGAGATCATGAGTTCAGTTGAAATCAAGAGTCAGACACTGAACCCACTGAGCCACCCAGGCGCCCCCCTAATACAATCTCTTAAGTCAGTATTTAAAATCTTCTCGGCGTCCTTGTGTTAATCACTGCCTTGGATGAATTTTTAAAGTTACGGTTATTTTCACTTCCAACTATTTACGTTTTACAGTTCTTCACTTCCTAATAGCTTCCTATAGTTTTAAGTGTAAATTCCTTTTTGTCAAATGGGTAATCTTGTGTGACAGAGTCTTCTTTACGGATTTATGGCAGTGGTGGGAGATGGAATCGTCCCGTCTTAGTTACTCCAGCCATCTATTCACTTAAATGTCCACTGAGTTTTCCTTGCGCGCTCAGTGTTGACAACAAAGGCACAGAACGGATCTGTCTGCATATTGTTAACAGACAATGGGACCCTTGGGCAGAGGCCAGCCTGTAGGCAATACTCAAGAAGATGTGACAATCTTTTGAGCTGGACCAGCAATAAATGGGCTTACAAGTCTGCTGTTCTGCTGGGATGAGAGGTCACTACCAGGCCTGCCATCTTGTTCCAGACGTAGCAAAGGCCCAAAGGCAGCTTCACCCAAGAGACTTGGTGGGGAATCTCCTTCTGTCCAGTCACCTGTCCGTGGCTGTGGCTAATGGCACAGTGCCCCAGGCTGCAGGACAGGCCGAGCACCAGGGGAGCGCACGGCACTGCTGTGTATTCCCGGATCAAGGTGGCAGGGCCAGACTGCATCGTCCCTCGTGGAATCGTAACGCCGCATCACCATAAAGAAGCAGAGCTTCCTGTGCAGATGGGGAGGCATCGTCAAGCCACCTTGTTTCACGAGGTGCCTTGCGGAGGCACCAGGGTTTCTGCGGTAGATGCTGGCGTGTTTCTACGGGATCGTTTTCTGAGTGGCCTGCTCCAACATAAAATTCACTGCGTGGAGGCTTCAGATGGTATCTGGTGAAGGATGAAAGAGGTAAAGAAGGTGTAGAAGAGGCAATATTAATTCCGTCTACTTGGCAATTTTACGAGTAACTCATGGTACTTGAATATCCGTGGAAAGGCCATAAGCATAGATTGTTAAGATCGCACGACATTTTTTTCTGTGTTATTTGTTTCTTCAAGCTGGGGCACAGAAACATAACCAACATCTGGGATGCCTGGGTGGCTCAGTTGGTTGGGTGTCCGAGTTCGGCTCAGGTCATGATCTCACAGCTCGTGAGTTCGAGCCCCGCGTCGGGCTCTGTGCTGACAGCTCAGAGCCTGGAGCCTCCTTCCGACTCTGTGTCTCCCTCTCTCTCTGCCCTCCCCCACTCATACTCTGTCTCTCTCTGTCTCAGAAATAAATAAACATTAAAAAAAATTAAAAAAAAAAAGAAACATAACCAACATCTAAAGTAAACTTTAGGTACTGTGACTTTCCAAATCCCAAGTGTGAGCTCCTCGGGTTTCTGTCGGGGCCTGAGGCCAGGTATATCCTTCAGTCCTTCAGAGACTTGGATCCTTGACCACTAGTGTGATGTGCAATATCAAGGCAAAATTTTGGTTGGCAAAGAGGGACAAGTTTCCTGCACTGGAGACCCCTAATGCGGCTTCGTGGAAAAGGCCCAGTGGCAGAAACTGGGCACACAGAGAGGGCTCCGGGGAAAAGGGGGGGTTTCTGTTTATGCTATTCATGTGCCTTCTTTGAACATCAGCCTCTGCTCGGAAGACATTTAGTGATGAAAGAGTATGTTGATTTCAAATACACTTGCTGTTGGTTGACATGAATATGTGTAATTTTTGGCTTGCATCGCTTTGAGTCATTCTTAGATTTTTAGCACTAAACAAAGTGTCTTCATCAAGCTATTTCTGTGAGAATTGAAATAGATATCTAAACGTGGCAACTCCTTGTGCATGCTGTAAGAACATATTTCTTCTTTAGTTTGGCAGTTTGATGATATCACAGTTCCCATTTAACCGTTGAACTCAAAACTTAGAGTCTCCCAAGCTTACAGCACAATGGGCAAGAACGGCACTTTGTGTACGTTTTAGCCCTTACGGCAGGATTCTGCATGTTTTAACCTAATCAAGCCAAATTCTTTCTGTGTAGAATTACATAGTGCAGGACACTGGGAGATATCACAGACCTGGCAGAAAATGTGTTTTAAATGTAGACAGTAACATAATTGAGCTAAAAATGAAGAGTTCGGGTCTGTTCTGTGTTGAAAGGGAGAAGCACTGAAGCTGGCAGGAACAGTATGATTTCAAAATGTGTGCTAAATACTAATTTGTGTCATGGATACTTCATGTCCTCCTCCTCCCCCTCCCCTTAATCTTTTCTCACAGCATGCTCGAGCAGACGAAGATAATAATTAAGCTCGCCCGCATTGTCTTTCACCGTCTTTGGGAATTCATGAAATGAGACAGGAGAATAGGACCCCAAAAAGCTCTTTTTAAAATGTGATATGATATTTACGTCTTGTGAATTTAAATAAATCCACCGACACCCCTGCCCTGATGCCAAGCTTTTCATCTGCCATAGTGCACTCGGGTTGTGATCTCTCGAGGCGGGCAGGGCAGAAGTTCTGGATGTAATGATGCTTGGTTACGGGAATGGAACGCGTGTTGCTGGTGATGCACACTTTTACACAAGAGAACGGATCTGATTTCTACCTCAGGGTATTTCCAGAAAACCTTTATAGATACCAGGTTAGAAACAGGGAAGCTCTGTGTCTCTGTAGTCTGGCTTGAATGGTGCAAACCCTCTAAATTTAAAATTACCTGATTCTCAATCTATTTGTTTGACTCAGCTTGACAGAAATCTGGGACAAACACAATGGATTAAGGTCTTTGCCCACATGTGAATCAACTCTTTTCCTTTTTCTGGCTAGAAAATACACTGCCAAACCAGAAAAGGGGTCTCTATGACCACATGCCCTTGAACAGAAGGCTCCTTTCCAGGTTTATGTTGATGATGTGCATTGATTATAAAATCCCAATTATATGGGGCCCTGAGTGGCTCAGTTGGTTAAGCATCTGGCTCTTCATTTGGACTCAGGTCATGATCTCATGGTTCGTGACATCAAGCTCCGAGTTGTCAGTGCAGAGCCTGCTTGGAATTCTCTGTCCTTCTTTCTCTGCCCCTTCCCTGTTTGTTCTCTCTCTCTCTCTCTCTCTCTCTCTCTCTCTCAAAATAAATAAACATTCAAAAATTCCCACTTCTATAATAAATCCATTACCATTTAAGCCCAGCTGCATATCTTAAATCACAGATTTTTCTTTCTCTGTAACAACTGCATCTGTTAATAGAAACCTGCTTAAATACATAAAGTCTTACTAGGTTCTACTTTACCAACACAATGAAGACAAGACACGTTAGGTAACTCTCATTTTAGTGTAGGGTCAGCTTAATTTCAAAATGTTCTTGGTCAAGAACAACGAGAACATACCAACATAAACTAAGATTCATTTTCAGTCCTTACATTACAAACTCAAATAACCATTATAATTGTATGGACATTTTTTGGAGGGGGTAAATTTGAAAAATATAAAAATAAATTCAAATAATATTTAGATACTATCATTTTCATTACTTAGAATTAGTGACAATTAATTGTTTCCAGTTGACAAAGAAAACAAGAAAAAAAAATAAGGAGGTGAAAGATCTGTACCTTGAAAATTATAAGACAGTGATGAAAGAAGTGGAAGAAAACAAAAATAAATGGAAAGATAACCCATGTTCATGAAATAGAAGAATTAATATTGTTAAAATGTCCATACTATCTAAAGCCGTCTACAAATTCAACACAATCCCTATCAAAATTCCAATGACATTTTTCCCAGAAATGGAAAAGGAAGTCCTAAAATGAAACCACAAAAGACTGAATAGCCAAAGCAAGCCTGAGAAAGAACAAAGCTGGAAGCATCACAATTCCTGATTTTAAAACTACTGCAAAGCTACAGTAATCAAAACAGTATGTAATTTGCATAAAAATACATCAGAGGAACAGAAAAGCCCAGAAATAAACCTATGCATAGAAGTTCAACTAATATTTGACAAGGAAGCCAAGAAAACTCAACAAGGAAAGGATAATTTCAAAGAAGGGTGCTGGCGGGTGCCTGGGTGGCTCAGTTAGTTAAGCGTCCAACTTTGGCTCAAGTCATGATCTCGTGGTTTGTGGGTTCGAGCCCCATGTCAGGCTCTGTGCTAACAGCTCAGAGCCTGGAGCCTGCTTCGGATTCTGTGTCTCCCTCTCTCTCTGCCCCTCCCCTGCTCTCTCTCTCTCTCTCTCTCTGTTTCTCTCTCTCTCTCTCTCAAAAATAAAAAAACATTAAAAACAATTAAAACTGGTGCTGGAAAAACTGGATATGTACATGCAGAATAATGAAACTGGACCAGTATCTTAATATCACTAGAAAAAATTCACTGAAAATGGATTAAAGACTTAAATTTAAGGTCTAAAACTATAAAACTATTAGAAGAAAATTTGGAGAAAAAGTGTCTTGACGTTGGTCTTAGGAACTCATACAACCCCATAAGGAAAAAAAAAAAGTACGGTTAAAAAAAATGGGCAAAGGACTTTCATAGACATTTTTTCCAAAGAAGGCTATATATAAACAGCTAACAGCTTTGAAAAGGTGCTCCACATCACCTCACACCTGTCAGAATGGCTAGACTCAAAAAGACAAGAGATATGGAGATGAGGATGTGAAGTAAAGAAAAACCTGTGCACCATTCGTGGAAATGTAAATTGGTGCAGTCACTATGGAAAATAACATGGAGATTCCTCAAAAAATTAAAAATAGAGCTAGCATGTAATCCAGCAATCTCACTTCTGGGTATATACACGAAGGAAATAAAACACGATCTCAAAGAGATATAGGAATCCCCATATTCACTGCAGTATTATTTACAAGAGCCAAGGCACAAAAACAACCCAAATAACAACTGATGGATAGATACATGAATAAGAAAAATGCTGTGTACATATATGTATATTATACAATATGGAATATTATTCAGCCAAAAAAAATGAAGGGTATCCTGCCATTTGGGACAACATAATGGATGGGCCTTGAGGGTATTATGCTAAGTGAAGTAAGGCAGACAGAGAGAGACAAATACTGTATGATCTCACTCACATGTGGAATTTGAAACAATAACTTATAGAAACAGAATAGAATGGCAGCTATCAGGGATAGGGAGATATTGGTCAAAGACTACACACGTCCATTTATAGGATGGGTGTTTTGGGGATTTAAAATACAACATGCTGACAATAGTTAACAATATTGTATATTACATACTCAAAAGCTGTGAAGAAAATAAATCTTAAATGTTCTCACCTCGCATCCAAAAAAAATAAAAAAAGATTATGTAAGATGATGGAGGTGTTGGCTAACTTATTGTGGTAATCATTTTGCAATGCATTATTGTATCAAATCATCACATTGTATAATGTAAACTTATATATATTTTATGTCAATAGCATCTTAATAAAGCTGGGAAAAAATAAACTACAGATAAAATGTAAATGTATCCTAACATATACCCTATCCCTTTCTCTTCTCATAACACATGAACTCCCAGGAGGCAACAACTTTTATGATTTTGTGTATTATTCTGGGCCATTAACACACACACACACACACACACACACACACACACACAGACGTGCACTTGCTGAAGAACTTACATCTTCACAGGCACATACACCATATTTGTACACATGTACGTGCATAAAATCATATTTATAATTTGTAAATAGAATTATTTAAAGTACGTTTTAAACATACACATAAATGTTTTCATGGCGCACAATTATTTGCAACCTGATGTGTTCATACAACATTGTATTTTTAAGATCTATTCAAATATTTGGGATGCATCCTAGTCTTGTTGGTTGGTCTACACTACTTAAGAATCTTATCGGATGGGATTACACACATCTTGATTTCCTTATTGATAAACATCTAGATTTTCTTCAATGTTTTCTTATAAGAAATATTCAATGGGAGACAACTGGGTGGCTCTTATTATAAGAAATATTCAATGGGGGACAACTGGGTGGCTCAGTCGGCTAAGCAACTTTGGCTCAGGTCATGTTCTCACAGTTTGTGGGTTCAAGCTCCATATCGGGCTCTGTGCTGACAGCTCAGAGCCTGGAGCCTGCTCTGGATTCTGTGTCTCCCTCTCTCTGCCCCTCCCCTGTTTGTACTCTGTCTCTGTCCCTTTCAAAGATAGACAAAACATTAAAAAAAAAAGTAAGTATTCCGTGAACATGTTTGTTCACATCATCTCAGGTACATTTATGAGAATGTCTAGAGTATATAAGTATACATGAATGTGAATATGGACACATACGTGTGTGTGTGCACACTGATGTATGTAAATTGTGCACACACAGAGACAGGAAGATTTTCATGTTGTGCACACATTTACTAGGTTCTTCCAACTTGCTTTCCACGACAGCTGCATAGTCTATGCTCACACCAGCCAAGGACAGTTTATTTCCTCATATAGTCAGTAATGACCTATATTGTTAGATTTTGAAATAATGCATTCTGAAGGGAAAACATTACTACTCCAATTTTCTTTTCCATGAATATCCATGAGTTTAAGAAAAATCCATTATTTTTATCAGTTTCGAAACCCTTTTTTATAAATTTCTTGTCCACATGCTTCGTCTTATTTTTCCCTATTATATTTTCTATTTAAATTTGATTTTGTGGCTTTTCTGTATGTATTCTAACTATGCTTCCTATGTTTTGTTTTATGTTCCACACCTCTCCCCCGCCCAGTCTGCACCAGTGTTTAACAAAGCAGTCCATTATTTCTTTGTTTTCCTTCACAGTTTAGACAGTTTATTTTGGCTAATAAAATCCTATGTAATCTAAGTGAAAATCAGATTTTATATTTTCTTTTTAATGGTGTTATTTTGCATGTTTCTGACTTTACTTATCTGGCATTCGTATCTACATATGTAAGAGGTGGGGATTGAGGTGCATTTGGTATTAAATTTAACAAGGTATTCAATTCTTATCTTTCCATAATTATTTTTTTATTTCATTGCTACACTTCCCCCCTTTGCCATATTGCACAATGTGTCCTTAGATTCCCATCTCTATTACATTATATTACATTACGCTATTATCTATTATCTCTATGACATTACATCACACTACACTATTATCTATGTCTGTCTGTATGAAATCCTCACCAGTGTAACTACTACAGCTCAGACATTTTTTTGTTGATATCTGATGGGGAATATTTTGTATGTTTTAAAAACCACCTTCAATATTCTTTTAAACTTCACTAGCCTACATGCATTTTAGAGTCAGGATTTCAAATTCCATAAAGTGCTCTTTTGGTATTTTGACTGAAATTCCATAAAACTGATGAGAAGCATTCCTATTAATGATATTTAACAAATACCTGTGGTACTGTTTCTCATTTACATTTTGGGAACGGAATCTCAGGGTCATTTATTCATTCCTACTGGCAGATGTAAGTTTCAGATTAGATTTGATACTTCAATGCTAATATTATCAGTGTTACAAATTCAGGTATTTCTTTAAAAAATTGTGGCTTCCTATTCTGCCAGAGAGTACAAACTTTGGAGCCAAAGAAAAGTTTGCATTAGTTTTGTACCGTTACAACTTTAAAAAATATACATAGGAGTAGACGCAGATCAATTCTTGGAGAAGTGCTCAATACCTGTGTCTATAAGTTGAACAATAAACCTGTTTCATGAATCAACCTGAGTTCCAGTTTTCCTGAATATGCTTTCTTATCTTTATTACACATGTCATGGTGTTTTTGGTAGAGGCAAACAAGTGGCTGTGATAACGTCTCTCCAAGAACCAGAAGGAACTGTGGTAAGGTTGTAAAACCTTTGATGCAATTATGTAGGCTTCTTGTCCAATCTTAGGGGATCAGCATCGCATTGAGTATGCAATAATTCATCTCCCATAAAATAAAAGTCAGAAAGAGATACTGGGAATGGTGGTAGAAATATGTAATGAATATTGAGAGCAAACTGATAAAAAAAATACAGAACACGATCACTGTAGCCACTATAAGTCATAACATTTGTTTTACGCAATTCCCTTGGCAGAAGGCAGTAAACAAACAATGGTTGAAAATAACAGCTTACCATACATGTTCAATCTTGACTTTTTTTTCCCCAAATGTAGCTGGAATAAAAAAATGGACAAAAATATACACTGACAGTAGCTGGGTACACTAGATATGACAGGGCCTGGGTAAACTGGGTATTTTAGTAAATTTGTATCAGAAAATCTGTGGGACCATATTAATAATGAATTAACCAGAGAACACTAGTCTCAAATACACACAAATGCATGCAAATTCAAAAATGGAGATATTCTTGGAGAAGTTCCCAACTTTTTGTTTGGTGCAGAGAAGGGGTAGAGATGTGTGCAGGGTGGTTACTTAATAAAGGGGTTATTCCTAGAAGGCCGCACTGGTCCTGTTTTACACTCATGACTTCCAATCCTCAAATTTGAGCACGTCTTGCATACACAAAGAACAAACAGTATTCAGAGCACGGGCTAATCTGCTGCGGGGGGCTCTGCTTCCAGTGGAGATGCTGGCGCTCCGGGGTGGATCGTTCCTTAGCTTGGCACTCGGGGGGGGGTTTCAGCCAACTCCCCCCTCCTCGATGCAGCCAGCTGGAACTGAGGCTTGGCAGCTTGCGTGCCAACCCATCAACAACGTGCTCCCTACTTATTATAAATATCTGATTCATCAGGCCGTGGGTAGAAAAGGAAAAAAAAATCGGCATTGTATATTAATTGGAAAAGTCATGTTAAGGTGTCAGCGCACATCTTTTAGCAGAAAGTAGACAATAATCGGCGTCACGAAAAGATACATGTGAGTAGAAAGAGCGGCAAAAACAAAAACCAACAAAACCACAGAAATCAGAAAAGCTGCCACCAAGGAACCAACAAAAATTTTTTTAAGTTTATTTATTTATTTTGAGAGAGAGCGTGGGGGAGAGGCAAACAGAGAGGGAGAGAGAGAATCCCAAGCAGGCTCTGCGCTGAGCGCAGAGCCCGACACAGGGCTCGAACTCACAGACCGTGAGAGCGCGACCTGAGCCGAAATCAAGAGGCACGCAGTTAGCCGACTGAGCAGTCTAGGTGCCCGGAATGCTTACATTTTAATTTAATAACTCATAGAAAACTTGAGAAAGGTAAAACGACAATAAATAAAAATAAGTTGGTCTAACAAATGAACGACGCAGACATTTTAAAAATCAACGAGCTAGTAAAATCTTTACTGTTACATAAAGTATAACTAAAATTTAAAAATTAATAGAAAGTGGACTTTACAAATTCAAGAACCTTCATAAAATTAGGACAAATTAAATGTAGAACACAAGTGAGGAAATCTGGGAACCAAAAAATTGAATTCAAAAATGGCAACATACACTTTATAGGAGTTAGAGAGAACAGAGAAACTATAAGGGACGATAAACTTTCATGGCTAAACTTAATGTTAAATAAAAATTACATCTGAGTGCCAAGGGAATATGAGTCTTCAGTATGCTGAAGGACATACTCGGCCACAAGCAATACGAATTAAGGAGCTACACATGGAATGCCAGTAACAAAATGAAGCCGCAAAGAGCCTCTCAGAAAAAAAAAAAAAAAACAAAAAATGCACCTTCAAAAGGGTAAAGTATGGGCTGACAACATTGACAACGTTCATTCTTTAAGGCAAAGAAACATCACCTCAGTTTCAGAGGGGGGTGGTAATTTTCAAGATAGAATTCCACATCAAACCAAATTATCACTCATTAGAAACACAACTGCAGACATAAAAGGCTTTAGAAAATGTATTCATTATTGAAAGTGAGGTATTGGAGTCTCCTACTATTATTGTATTGCTTTATATTTCTCCTTTCAGTTCTGTCAATGTCTGATCCATTTAGGTGCTCTCATGTTGGACGCATATGTATTTATAATTGTTGTATCTTTCTAGCAGATTGATCCTTTCATCATCGTATAACATCCTTCCTTGTCTCTTAGTGGAGTGACCGTGAAAACAGAAGACCAATAAACAGGACAACACTATAGACCAAATGGACCCAACAGACATACACGGAACATTTCACTCAACAACAGAATATACATTTTTCTCAACTACACACAGAATTTTTCCAGCACAGATCATGTATTAAGTCAAGAAAACCCACAAGTATTAACAAATTTCAGAAGATTTAAATCCCATCAAGCTTCTTTTCTAAACACAATGGAATGAAAGTAGAAATCAAGAGCAGAAGGCAAACCGGAACATTTACAAATATGTAGATATTCAACAGCAAACTCGAAGACCAAGAGGTCAAGAGTGAATGAAAAAAGGAAGTGAGAGGAAAAACATCCTCAAGAAATTTAAAATGAAAACACAACATTTCAAAATTAAGGGGATGTAGCAAAAGCAATACTAAGAGAAAAGTTTACGGTGATACAAGCTGACATTAAAAATGAAGGTAATAAGGGGCTCCTGAGTGACTCAGTCGTTTGGGCGTCCGACTTCAGCTCAGGTCACGATCTCAGGTTTGTGGTTTCAAGCCCCGCATTGGGCTCTCTGCTGATGGCTCAGAGCTTGGAGCCTGCTTCGGATTCTGTGTCTCCCTCTCTCTCTGCCCCTCCCCTGCTCACACTCTGTCTCTCGGTCTCTGAAAAATGAATAAACCTTAAAAAAATAAATAAATAAAAATAAAAATAAAGGCAATATATCCAATTAACAACCTAGCTTTGCTCCTCAAAGAACCAGAAAGGGAAGAACAAACTAAGCTCAAAGATAGCGAAAGGCATTAAATAACAAGCATTAGTGTAGGAGAAAAAGAAAAAGAAATGGAGATTAGAGAAAAAACAGGAAAGAAATGAAACTGAGAATTGTGTTTTGAGAAGATAAACAAAATATTCAACTCTTTAGCTGTACTCTTAGAAAAAAGAGAGAAGGTTCAAATAAAGATCAGAACGAAAGAAGAGATGTTACAACTGATGCCACAGAGAAAGAAAGGAGGCAGGGACAACTCTAAACAGTTAAATACCAGTAAACTAGACAATCCAGAAGAAATGGACAAATTCCTAGGAATATGCAACCTTACAAGACTGAATCTTGAGAAAATAAAAAAGTCTCAACAAATCTGTAATCTGTAGGAAAATTGAATCAGTGATCCAAAACTTCACAGCAAAGAAAAGCCCAGGACCAGATAGCTTTATTGGTGAAGTGTACCAAAATTTTAAAGAAGAAATGTTAAAGAAGAATTAACACCAATCTTCCTCAAACACTCCCCAAAAAATGAAGAAGAGAGAACGTTCCCAAACTAATTTTCTGAGGTCAGCATTACCCCAATACCAAAGCCGAGATGAGGACACTACAAGAAATGAAAGCTACAGGCTTTCGCTCATTGAGGATGAATACAGGTGCAAATGTCCTCAACAAAATACTAGCAAACTGAATCCAAGAGCACCTTAAAAGGCTTATACACCCTGATCCAGATGGGATTTGTTCTTGGGATGCAAGGATTGTTTCAACATTTGTAAGTCAATACATGTGATACAACACAGTAACAGAATGAAGGATATAAATCATACAATCATCTCAATAGATGCAGAAAAAGGATTTGACAAAATTAAGCATTCATTTATGATAAAAACTCTCAACAAACTGGGTAAAGAAGGAAAGTATCTCAGCATAAGGCAAACCATATATGACAAGCCCGCAGCTAACATCAGAATCGACTGTGGAAAATAAATAAATAAAAGCTATTCTCCTAAAATCAGGAGAAAAGCCTAACTGTGCACTCTCACTGCTTCTATTCAACATAATGCTAGAAGATCCAGCCAGATAAATTAGGCAAGACAAAGAAATAAAAAGCATCCAAATCACATGGGAAGAAATAAAATTGTCCGTGTTTGCAGATGGTATGATTTTATATATGGAAACCTCAACTCTATCAAAACACTGTTAGAAATAATTTAAAAATTCAGTGAAGTGGCAAGGTACAAAATTAACCTTCAAAAGTCAGTTGCATTTATATACACTTGTAACAAACTGTCTGAAAAGGAAATTAGAAGATCAAATCTATTTACAATGGCATCAAAAATTATCAAATACTTAGAAATAAATTTAACTAAAGAAGTGGATGACTTGTATAATGAAAATTACACAATACTGATGAAAGAGATTAAAGATACAAACAAAATATAAAGATACCCCATGCTAATGGACTAGAAGACTTAGTTTTATTACAATGCCCACATTACCCAAAGGGATCTATAGATTTAAAAAAAAAAAAAAATTCCTACCAAATCGCATTGGTGTTTTTACAGAAACAGAAAAAAAATATCCTGCAATTCATATGAAACCACAAAAGATCATGAATAATCAAATGACTCTTAAGAAAGAGCAAAGCTAGAGGTATCACACTTCCCTGCTTTCAAAATACATTACAGATCCGCATTAAACAAAAGAGTATGATATTAGGATAAAAACAGACATGTAGATTAATGGAACAGCATAGAGAGCCCAGAAATAAACCCAGATTACACGGTCACTTAATGTTGCACAATGGTGCCAAGAACACACAACGGGGAAAAACAGTGTCTTCAACAAATGGTGTTGGAAAAACTGGGTATCCACGTGCAAGAGAATGACACTGGATCCTTACCTTACAACACACACAGAAACTTCAACTCAGAATAGGTTGAAGACTTAAACATAAGACCTGAAACTTTAAAATTCCTAAACCACACAGGGGAACAACTTCATATTATTGGCCTTAGAAACGATTTCATGCATAGGACATCAGAGTCTCAGGCAGCAAAAGGAAAAGTAGACAATTCAGATTACATCGAATTAAAAAGCTTCTGCACCGCCAAAGAATCAGTAGAGCGAAGAGGTAACTTATGGACTGGAGGAAAATATTTGCAAACCATATATCTGATAAGGTGTTAATCTCTAAGATACATAAGGAACTCCTACAACTCAGTAGGAAAAAAAAAACCCAATTTTAAAAACAGTTTAAGCACTTGAGCAGATCATTCTTCAAAGAAGACATACAAACGGTTAAGAGGTATATGAAAAGATTCTCAACATCACGAATCATCAGGCAAATGTAAATCAAAACCACAATAAGATATCAATGCACACTTGCTAAAAGGGCTAAAATAAAAATGACAAGGAATAATAGGTACTAGTGAGGATGTGAAGAAAAGGAACCATGATATACTGTTGGTAGGAATGCAAAATGGTGCAGCTGCTGTGGGAAACAACATGGGCATTCTCTTCAAAGTTGGAAATAGGACTGCTATGTGACCCAGAAACCCCACTTCTGCGTATTTATCCAAAGAAATGGAAATGGGTACCTCGAAGAGCTGTCTGTATCCCCATGTTCACTGCAGCGTTATTCACAGCCGTGAAGATGTAGAAGCAACATAAATGTCCATCGGCAGACGAATGGATAAAATGAGGCGGCCTATCTATCCAATGGAATATTATAAAATCTTTAAAAAGGAGGAATTTCCACAATGTGAAACAACATGGACGAAGTACAGGACACGACACTAAATGAAATAAGCCAGTTTACAGATGGACAAACACTGTCTGATCGCACTTATGTGAAGTCTCCAAAACAGTCACGTTCATAGCATCCAAGAGTAGAATGGTGGCTGCAGGGGCTGTGAGGAGGGAGAGGTGGGGACTTATTCATAGGGCACAGAGCTTCAGTTAGGCGAGATGAGTAAGTTCTAGAGATGTGCTGTGCGACATTGTACAATAGTCAACAACACTGTATTGTTCACTTAAAAGTCAAGAGGCTGGGTCTCACGATAAGTGTTCTTCAAAAAAGTAAAAATCTAAAAACATAAACATTCACAAAGTTTTTGAAAAAAAATTAAATGAATTTTACAAAAACTCTTTCAGGAAAAGAAAGATTAGAACGTTCCTCGGAAAGATTAAAATCTTATTTAATAAAAAAGAATACATGAGGGGCGCCTGGGTGGCTTGGTCGGTTAAGCGTCCGACTTCGGCTCAGGTCATGATCTCACAGTCCGTGAGTTCGAGCCCCGCGTCGGGCTCTGTGCTGACAGCTCGGAGCCTGGAGCCTGTTTCAGATTCTGTGATTCCCTCTCTCTCTGCTCCTCCCCTGTTCATGTTCTGTCTCTCTCTGTCTCAAAAATAAATAAACGTTAAAAAAAAAAAATTAAAAAAAAAAAAAAAGAATACATGAGATTCAAGAGTGGATTGAGCCATTCTTCTGGTAGATATAGTAACAAAAAAGGCAGTCTTAAAGCCAGGTTAAAAATAATAAATCTTGGGGTGCCTGGGTTGCTCATTCGGTTAAGCGGCTGGCTTCGGCTCAGGTCATGATCTCGCAGTCCGTGAGTTCAAGCCCCGCGTCGGGCTCTGTGCTGACAGCTCAGAGCCTGGAGTCTGTTTCAGATTCTGTGTCTCCCTCTCTCTGACCCTTCCCCGTTCATGTTCTGTCTCTCTCTGTCTCAAAAATAAATAAACGTTAAAAAAAAAAAATAAATCTGTAACATAAGGACATGGTACAAAAGTAAAAAAGATTAAATGTGGATAATCTCATCATATAAGAGTGTAATGAATATAAGTACTTTTAACCTTGGCAAGCGATTTTCCTTGAAACTCAGTGACACAACATTCTATGACGTATGTGACAAATAATATTTAGATAACTATAATATTGCAAATGTTGTTTATTGGATTTCTATTTTTTAAATCATCACATATGTACACTGAATGACTGGAAATTGCATACATTCAGCAATTTGTTATCCACAAAATGGTATGGTTAAGTCTAATATAAAATATAAAGATGTAGATAAGGGGCACCTGGGTGGCTCAGTCGGTTAAGCATCCAACTTTGGCTCAGGTCATGATTTCATGGTTCTTGAGTTTGGGCCCCACGTCGGGCTCTGTGCTGACATCTCAGGGCCTGGAGCCTGCTTCGGATTCTGTGTCTCCCTCTCTCTCTGCCCCTACCCTGCTCACAGTCTCTCTCTGTCTCTCAAAAAATGAATAAAAACATTTAAAAAAACTTTTTGAAAAGATGTAGATAAAAAAGTTGATTATGAAAGTGTTTTTATGGATAAAGAAGTAACGAAGATAAAACTAAAGGCAACAAAATAACAAGAATGTTTTAGGAAAGGAACATGAACAGAAACAAGGGATGTATTGATATAACGCGGAGGTATACATGCTTAAATCTGAGGAGTGACCAGCCAGAGGAAGAACAGGGTGGGAAAGTCAGAGACACAGTTTATGGACCATATTTTTTCATTTAGATTCCATTTCATTTAGATTTCATGAATGAAGTTTATACATGTGTGCTCATGTAATTCAAAGACGCAATCATCACAAGAAAACACCCATAACGTCCTTCCAGGTTCTTACCATCATAGTTACTGATTTCTAATGCCCTATAATACCTCCTTCCTCTGGAAGGTTTCCAAGATGTCAGTGGGGAGGGAGAGGAGAGGGAGGTATTCGAATGGTCTCTGGGACTTTTCTAAAAGATGGTAATACAGCAGCAATACCCAACACTTTTCATAAAATTCAGTGGATACCCACTTTTGCAATGGTGGTGTGTGGACCACAAATCCACATCCAGCAAAATACAACTAGCAAAAATTATTTTCAAAAATGATGCAGTTTTTTTTAGGACATGTCCTAAGGGAGCCATTGCCTCCACCCCAGCTCAGAGGTTTTGCCCAGGGGGAGGCAGACAATAAGAGAACCCCAAAGGTCCCCACAAACAAGCTGACTTCATCTGGAAGAGAGAGTAGAAACCTAGCCAGAAATAAAATTCTCACTCCTTTCCAAACCATATCCTATTCAAATAAATGAATAAATTTATTCTTATGGACTGCATGTTTGTGTCCCCCTAAAATCATATGTTGAAGCCTTAACACCTTTTGTGACTATCTTAGGAGATGGGTCCATTGGGAGGTAGTCAGGGTTGGATGAAGTCATGAGAATCAGGTCCCAATGAGAAGATCAGTGTCCTTATAAGAGAAGACACCAGAGAGCTCTCTATCACTCCCTCCCCTTTCCCCCACCCTTGCCATGTGAGGACTCAGCAGGAAGGTGTCCGAAACCCTGCAAGAGGCTCCCACCGAACCGTCCATGCGAGCACTCTGATCTCAGACTCCCAGCCTCTAGAACTGTGGAAAAGCACCTGTTGAACTGTTCAAGGCACCCAGGCTACAATATTTTATTATGGCGGCCTGAGCTGACTATTACACTTCTATGGAGCAGGATAAAGCTCCAAATGTAAGAAGACAATTTTAATAATACTACAGAAATATGGGAAATAAGAGCCCATGAACATAATTTTGAAATATACATTAATGTGTTGAACTCTTCTCAATTCGAAAAGGACAAAAGAGAAACACAACAAAGGGAGCCCCCCAAAAGCTAGAGTGTTAAAACATTGATCTATTATAAAAAGAGTGGTGAAAGACATCACTATGTTGTTAACTATTTACTTTAAAAAACTGGATAGTATCTCTTTGCACTCTCTTGGAAATGCAGGAAAGTGGTGTGGCTGCAGGAGACAGGAAAAGATAGGTGAGATCCCACAGCAACAGGCGAGAAACAGTGTTGCTGGCACTAGAAGGAGGCGTGGTAAAAACACAGCAGAAATCAAAGTGGCATTCAGGCTGAAAGACACGAATCCCCACTGCAGAGACTCGAATCGGTGATAGAAATAGCAACACTCATCACGTCTTTTAGACTAGATGAAGCAAAAGGAAGAATTAAAAAAAAATACAGGAAGAAAGAAAACTTTATTGGATTGGAAAACAACCTGAATCCATAAAGCAAAAGATCTAAAGAGCAGACCTCCTTGAGCGAGGGAGGCCGAATTTATGAGGGCAACTGCCCCCTTTCCAAAGCAAAACACACCAGGAAGGGAACACATGCGGACACACATACACACATTCTTTTAAATTATGCAGGCTCTATGTTTATAAAGATGCTTCCACGAAACTCCTTCTATATCTAAGCAGTCGCTTCAATGGTAAAACTGGGGTTAACCCTAGCGCGCATTAGACTCACAAATTCATTTTGTATGGCAGGGACTCCAAATTCCCATTTAGAGCTGATGACCTTACCGCTCCCGATAAGCCCTGTCTTTCCGGGCATCTGGGTTTTGCTTGTGCTCAAAGTTTTCTCTATTCTTCTCACTACCAGGTCACCAGCACGGTATGTTTTGTATTTTCTTTCACATTTTGGGCCCCTTTGTTAGGAGAAAGTACAAATCCAATCAAATGTAGCAGCTGCGTCCCGCGCACGGCAGCTTTTGTTCCGTGGTAATTGGGGCTGGTTCCAGATGGTGGTATTAATTACTGATTTCAATTGCATTTTGACTAATAGCAGTTCACATTATACAAATCACATTCCCTTATGTCCTTGAATTGACAGATAAATATATTCAGTACATGTTATGAAATCATACTCTCTGAGTTACGGCCTGCATTACCAAACCAAGAGACAAACTTTCTTTTCCCTCTGCTACTTTAAGCCTTTGGGATAGTTACCAATACTCAAGAATTTATATATATAAAATAACATAATATATAATAGTTATATATAGTATACATAACAACATAATTATATAAAGGTATGTAACATAATATATAATATATTATATAATATAGTATAGTATAGTATAGTATAGTATAGTATATATATTTGGCCTCCGTTTTCTTCCCAAATCAGTAGATGGCACAATACCATGGAATACGGTCTGTAGAATTAGGAGGGACATAACTGTAACCCTGAATTATAGAAGCAATACATGAGTCCATTACATCAATTAAAATAATACAAATTACACTATATGAAATATAGTATAAACTACATACAGACGACTTAAAGTTCTAAATATTTTCATATTCCGTTTAAAATTTATGCTATGAAATATCACATAAACTATATTTTTGTAACTATGTAAAGCATGCTCAAGCTGTATTATATAATATAAAGTATCACAGCCTTAATATCTGTGCTACGTACACACTCGTTCTGAAAAATTGACCAGGTTAGACTCCAGTTAGCTGAGGGATAAATCAGTTTCGTTGCTGTCGTTGTTGTTGCTGTTGCTGTTGCTGTTGCTTTGCTAGCTGGTCGGCTGGTTTTAACTGGCATCATGATATTGAATTGGCTGACGGTAGACACAGCCAACACTCCCCAGATGAGTTTAATAATAACAGTTGCCAATATCTCTTGAGTTCCTGCTCCGGGCCAGCTCTTGTTAAAGAGCGCTGATGAGGACAGACTCATGCTCTTCAAATCAACTCTATATAACAATATAAATGCTTAAAAATGTTTTAAATAAGTACATAATGCCACTATAAGCAACTTTACAATTAAGATCATTGAGGAAAATCACATTAGATGTCATCAGCGGTGGGAAGGATATAAGCAGAAGTGTGAAAGCGTTTCTGTGCATTACGGCAATTCAATAGATGCATGTTTATTTCCTATACTGAGAGAGTTACACAAATGTTAATGTGTATTTATAGTATCTGAATGCCCAGGTATTACTCCTCGAAAATTACTGGAGAAAAAAAATACAAAGAAAAAGAATATGTCAGACAAAAGAAAAGAGCAAGGCAATATTAAAATATAAAATCTGAAATAAGTGTACAAGCTACAACCAAGTATTTCTGGTATTACGATAGATGTTAATGGGTTGAACACACTTACTGAATGAAAATCTCTCAAAAATTCTTTTCAAAAAATTCAAAAATATGGCGTATTCCATTTCTGTACACTAAAAGTGAACAAGTGGGAACCAAATTAAAAAACGCTAACACTGCAATCCCTCAAAAAAGAATGAAATGTTTAGGTCTAAGCAGAACAAAATGTGTAATGGACTAATACGAAGGAAGACACAAAGCGTTAAAGAATATCTCAATAAACGAAGCAGCTTACTACATTCATGGGTTGGGAAACTCAAAATAGTAAGGGGGCCAGCTCTCCCCAAATTAGGTATAGTTTTAATGTAGTTCCTATTAAATTCCAGGCAAAATGTGTACAGATAAGCTTTACAGTAAAGTTTATATCAAAGGACAAAGGGGCTCTGATAAAACAAGTTTGAAAACAAAGAATGAAGGTGACGGTTTCACACTACCCAATATTACCACTTAACCCTACACCATCAAGACATGATTGCGTTAGCAGAAGAATGTCAGCTTAGATCATAGGAATATAATAGAGAGCTGAGAAAAAAACATACACAATTATAGCCATCAGATTTTTTTTCTCCAACTGAGTTTTGGCAAATGTGCAAAAAGCATTTTAATGAAGAGAAAAATAATCTTTTGAACAAGTGGACATTCACAGGCAAATAAAAGAATGTCAACCCTAACCCTCGTACCTTTTAAAAACATAACTCAAAATAGTTCATAGATTTAAGATTAAAACTTAAAATATAAAACTTAGGAAAGAAAATACAGGAGAAAATCTTGCAGATTTAGGAATAAGCAAAGAGTTCTTAAACATGTCACCAAAAACATAAAAGAGAATGGTCAATAAGTAAGACTTAACCAAAATTAGTAAACAGTTTGCTCTGCCAAAGCCCCTGTTCAGGGGACGAAGCTTCTCCATATCTGTAAGTAAACTGACCAAGAACTCGTAGCCAAAAAATGTAACGGACTTTCAAAACTCAACAGTAAAAACCAAATACTAAATACATTACAAAATGGGGAAACAGTAAGAATGGACACTTTTACCAAGAGGGAGATGTGGTCATAAGTGAGCACGTAGAAGGTTTAATTTCCTTCGTCATCAGAGGAATACAGGCGATAGCCATGTTATCGAGATACAGCTGAAGGTCACAAAATCAAAGGCAGGTAGGGAGGCAGAAAAACAAGACTTCTCATGCATTGTTTTGTGGTTTTTTTTAATATAATTTATTGTCCAACTGGTTTCCATACAACACCCAGTGCTCATCCCAACAGGTGCCCTCCTCAATGCCCATCACCCATTTTCCCCTCTCCCCCAACCCCCATCAACTCTCAGTTTGTATTGAAGAGTCTCTTATGGTTTGCCTCCCTCCCTCTCTGTAACATTTCCCCTCCCTCCCCCCCACCATGGTCTTCTGTTGAGTTTCTCAAGATCCATATGAGTGAAAACATATGGTATCTGTCTTTCTCTGCCTAATTTATTTCACTTAGCATAACACTCTCCAGTTCCATCCACTTTGCTGCAAATGGCCAGCAACTGACGAATGGATAAAGAAGATGTGGTTTATACATACAATGGAATACTACTTGGCAATGAGAAAGAATGAAATCTTGCATTGTTTTTGAGAATGTGAGACGGTGTGGTGACTCTGGAAAACGGACAGACCCCGTATGATTCAGCAGTCATACTCCTGTGGATTCATCTGAGGGATATGGAAACTTCTGTGGACATGAAAATCAGTATACAAAGGTTCATACCGGATTTCTGTTTAATAAGCCCCAGATTGAAAAGAATCAAATATCCTCCAGTGGGTGGATGACTAAACACTCTGTACATATCCACCACCCGGCAATGAAAAGGAATAAACGCTTGAGGTAAGGAACAACTTGGGTAAACCTCAAAAGCATCGTGCTGAAGGAAAAAGACTTGTCTCAAAAGATCGCACACTGTCGACTTCCTCCATAAACCGTCTTGAAATAACACTGATAGGGAAACGGAAAACAGATTAGTGACTGCCCTGGAGTCAGGGAAAGACAGGGTGACTATGAGGCGGTAACATGCGGGATTTCACTGTCGTCAGGGAACAGTTCAGAATCTTGATCGTGGTAAGTTAAACATGTGAGTGGATGAAGACGCACAGAGGCATAGAGTTCACACACACGTACACACACACACACGCATCAAATACATGCAAACCTTGCTGAAACCTGAATAAGACAGTTACTCTGCTTAACAGCACAGCACCAGTGCCAACTCCCTGGTTTTACATTTTTAAACATTTATTTATTTTTGAGAGAGAGAGAAAGACAGAGCTCGAGCGGGGGAGAGGAAGAGAGAGAGAGAGAGCGAGACACAGAATCTGAAGCAGGCTCCAGCCTCCCAGCTGTCAGCACAGAGCCTGATGCGGGGGCTCGAACCCACGAACTGTGAGATCGACCTGAGCCCAAGAGTCGGACGCTCAACAGTCGAGCCCCGCAGGTGCCCCGAGCATTCCTTACACAGGAAAACAAGATGCTGTTGTTGGAAGAATCTGGCTAAAGGGCACACAAAACCTCTCTGTGCGATTTTGGATTCTTCCTATGAATCTTTAATTATCTCAAAATGAAAATACATTTTTAAAAACATTAAAAAATCAAAAAAGAAACATTTAAAAAAACCTTACTGAGAAACATCAAAGATATGAGGAAGCAGATTGAATTGTGATCATCCAAAATGAGGAAACACAATAGCATATTATTCATATATGTATATATACGTGTCATGTGTATCACGTACATCTATCACGTTTATACACATATTCTCTTGAAGTGATTCATAAGGTTGCTAAGACTCTGACCACAATCTCAAGCGCCATTCTGATATATTTGGATAAAGGAAATAAGATTTTCGAGAATGTTTCTAAAATTTATTGTTTTCACAAAATATATATAATTCGTCTAAAATAAAGTTCAAGGTAAACAAATAAATCAAAATGAATAAAATTGCTTATTTATACATGCTTATATTATCTTTAGTATATATAAGGTCTGTAACTCTTTTCTTTTTATCATACCTGTTACTGATTTTTTTCCTCTTTCCTTTTTCTATTAGTCTTGACAAGATTTCAGCAATTTTATTAGCCTTTTTAGAGAACCAACTTTTGATGGTTTTTATCGATCTTTCCCACTGTATGATTTTTTTCTGTAAATTAACTTATGCTCTTATCTCATTGTTTTCTTATATATTATCTATATTAATTTGATATTTTTTCTTTTTTTCAAAAATGTTTATTTATTTATTTTTGAGAGAGAGAGAGAGAGAGAGAGAGAGAGAGAATGGGCTCAAGCCGGGGGGCAGGGCAGAGAGAGAGGGAGACACAGAATCCGAAGCAGGCTCCAGGCTCCGAGCTGTCAGCACAGAGCCCAATGCGGGGCTCGAACTCACAGACTGTGAGACCATGAACTGAAGTCAGATGCTGAACCGACTAAGCCACCCAGGCGCCCCTGTAATTCTTTTTTTTTTTTTTTTTTAGTGTTTATTTTTGAGGGGGGGAAGGGCAGAGAGAGAGGGAGACACAGAGTCTGAAGCAGGCTCCAGGCTCCGAGCTGTCAGCACAGAGCCGGACATGGAGCTCACACCCATGAACCACGAGATCATGACCTGAGCCAAAGACAGATGCCTACTGAGCCACCCAGACGCCCTTAATTTGATATTTTTCTAAGCTCTTGAGATTGATTCTTAGATCGGTCTTCAAATTTTGTTCCGTGTGTGTGTGTGTGTGTGTGTGTGTTCGTATATATAAAACTTTCTCTGTGAGTCTGATTTTTGCTGCATATCATATCATTATATTTTGTAAATTGTATTTCACTGTACTTCAGTTCAAAATAGTTTCCAATTTCCATATTGATTGATCTTTCATGGAGGGGACTTGGAAAATGAGATGACTTGACCCCACCTTGCTGTGCTGCGGCTTCTGCTTTAAGCCCACCCTGATCAAACCCAGCCAGAATGCAGGGACACAAGAGCAGTGCACATTTAGTGCAGGGCCAGCACAAACCCTGTCCCGACCACATGCAGCCCACCACGTATTTTATAAATAAAGTTTTATCAGCACACAACTGTGTCCTTTCATTTATGTATCCTTTTTGGTGTTTCAGTACTACAATGTCAGAGTTGATTCGTTGCGTGAGATATTTTATAGCCCCCAACCCTGGAAATATTTACTATCTAGGCCTTTACTACAAAAGTTTGCTGGCCCCAATATCGTTTATATAGACCAGTTTTTTTTAATATGAAATTTATTGTCCAATTGGTTTCCATACAACACCCAGTGCTCATCCCAACAGGTGCCCTCCTCAATGCCCATCACCCACCCTCCCCTCCCTCCCACCCCCATCAACCTTCAGTTTTTAAGAGTCTCATAAGAGAGACTCATAAGGTTTGGCTCTCTCCCTCTCTTTTTTTTCCCTTCCCCTCCCCCATTATCTTCTGTTAAGTTTCTCAGGATCCACAGAAGAGTGAAAATATATGGTATCTGTCTTTCTCTGACTTATTTCACTTAGCATAACACTCTCTAGTTCCATCCACGTTGCTACAAAGGGCCAGATTTCGTTCTTTCTCATTGCGAAGTAGTATTCCATTGTGTATATAAACCGCAATCTCTTTATCCATTCATCAGCGGATGGCCATTTAGGCTCTTCTTTCCATAATTTGGCTATTGTTGAAAGCGCTGCTATAAACATTGGGGTACAAGTGCCCGTATGCATCAGTACTCCTGTATCCCTTGGGTAAATTCCTAGCAGTGCTATTGCTGGGTCATAGGGTAGTTCTATGTTTAATTTTTTGAGGCACCTCCACACTGTTTTCCAGAGCGGCTGCACCAGTTTGCATTCCCACCAACAGTGCAAGAGAGTTCCCGTTTCTCCACATCCTCGCCAGCATCTATAGTCTCCCGATTTGTTCATTTTAGCCACTCTGACTGGCGTGAGGTGGTATCTGTGTGGTTTTGATTTGCATTTCCCTGATGAGGAGTGACGTTGAGCATCTTTTCCTGTGCCTGTTGGCCATCTGGATATCTTCTTTAGAAAAGTGTCTATTCATGTCTTCTGCCCATTTCTTCACTGGATTATTTATTTTTTGGGTGTGCAGTTTGGTGAGTTCTTTATAGATTTTGGATAGTAGCCCTTTGTCTGATATGTCATTTGCAAATATCTTTTCCCATTCCGTCAGTTGCCTTTTAGTTTTGTTGATTGTTTCCTTTGCAGTGCAGAAGCTTTTTATCTTCATGAGTCCCAACAGTTCATTTTTGCTTTTAATTCCCTTGCCTTTGGAGATGTGTCAAGTAAGAAATTGCTGCGGCTGTGGTCAGAGAGGTTTTTTTCCTGCTTTCTTCTCTAGGGTTTTGAAGGTTTCCTGTCTCATGTTCAGGTCCTTTCTCCATTTTGAGTTTATTTTTGTGAATGGTGTAAGAAAGTGGTCTAGTTTCATCCTTCTGCCTGTTGCTGTCCAGTTCCCCCAGCACCATTTGGTAAAGAGAATGTCTTTTTTCCATCGGATATTCTTTTCTGCTTTGTCAAAGATGAGTTGGCCATACTTTTGTGGGTCCAATTGTGGAGTCTCTATTCTATTCCATTGGTTTATAGATCAGTTTTCAAAGACGAGTGGATGGCAAAGCTGGAAAGGCCAACAGAATTATCAAGCACATAGGATATGTCTTTTTCCCCCACAATTTTCTTAGACTTAAGTTCTATGGTCTGAATGTGTCTCCCCACATTCAAACTAACCCCTAAGGTGACAGCTTTAGGAGGTGGGGCCTTTGCGAGGTGATGACGTCATAAGAGTGAATTGTGCATGAATGGGATTAGAGCTCTTATAAAAGGGAGCCCAGAGAGCCTCCTCGTCCCTTCCCCATGTGACGACATGGAGTGAGGATGACACCTGTGAATCAGGAAGGGGGTCTCACCAGACACGGGATCTGCCAGCACCTTCACCTGAGACTTGCAGCCCCCAGGACTGTGAGAAAGAAATGTCTGCTGTTTAGCCCCAGACTGTGGTGTTCTGTTACAGCAGCCCGAGCTAAGACACTACGGTATCCACCTGTAAGAATCACATACGGTTTCTTCTGAATGCACTTTGACGATGTGTAATTACTGGTCTATTTGGGCTTACATCAATGTTACTGTTTTCCTTCTTCGCATTTTTGCATTAATTATTGTATTTATTATCATTTTACTTTTCTCCTACACTGGGTTGTTCGGTATGCTTTGAGATTTTCTTTAGTGGACACTTTGGTAAGGTAAGCATTCTTGTCTTTGTAAAGTCTAACCGGAAACACAGTTCTTACCACGACCAGAACAATTCAGTGACCAGAGACCACAGACGTTCACCTGCATTTGTCTTTGTGCCCTCCAGCAATGTGAACTATGGTGGTTTTATATCTATATCTATCTATCCCACAGAATATTCATATTATTGTTTAAGTGCACAGCAGGCCAATACCTAATTCGATTTATCTGTTTCCCTTTTCACATTTTTTTAATCTTCCCATATGTTCATGTGTCCTCTCCCTGCTGTTGGAAAATTTTACTTCTCTCTTAATGATCCACTTTGTACCTCCTTTGAGGGATTTTGCTGTTAACAATTACTCTCCATTTTTGCTTGTTTGAAGATGCTGTGATTTTTCCTTCGTTTTGAGCACTATTTCTATTTAGCTGGTACTTTCCTTCAAGTTAAATTCCGTTGTTGTCTGGCGTCCACTTTGTTAGAAATAAGCTGCCAGTCTTACTATTGCACATTTGCAAGTCTTGTGTCTTTTCCCTGGTTCCTTGCTCTTCTTGTTTCTTTGTTTTGCCAAATTCTACTATGTGTCTAACTATGGTTATCTTGGTATTTACACCATTTGGAGGTTCAGATAGTTCTGTGACTTAACGTCTTTGACCCATTTGGTAAATTCTCAGCTATTAGCATTTTAATTATTACTATTTTATATTGTCATGCTATATTATGTCTTCAATGTTAATTTTATTTTATATATTTACTTTGGGAAAGTCGTGATTACTACTTTTATTACTACTAGTATTGTGGTATTATGCACGCTATCACGTAACAGTGTCTTTAGTGTGTTGCTGCCATGAGTGTTGTTACGTGTGTCAGCAATACTTTCAGGGTCAACAACTGTGTAGCTTTTCCTGTGTGTCCACCTCCTTTGCATCCGCTAGCCGCCAGCCGGAATTAGGTTCCATCTGCCAGACAACAGGTAAGGATACTTCTTTTAATGCGTATTTTTAGTGACACGTTTTCCTCTTTCTGTTTTCCTGAAGATGGTTTCTCTTGCCGTCACTTCTGAAGGATGTTTCATCGTACACAGATTTCCTGGTTCACGGTCATTTCTTTCCCAGCACTTCAGTGATACCGCGTCAATTGTCAGTATTTTCCTTACTCCTTCCAAGGTCATTTGTCTTTCTTTCTGGCTACACTGAAGATTTGTATCCTGTCCTTTACACGGTGGTCAGTAAGTTACTGTCTTCCTGCTGCGAACACTGCCCTCTGCTCTGCCTTGGGGTGGGAGGCTGGGTCCTGGCCCCCGCACGCCCCCCTGCCCGGCCGCCCCCTGTGATGTCTACAGGACAGGTGGCAGGGTGGCTCCTGTCCTGCCAGCACTGCTCGTCCTTCTTTACCTTGACGGTGGGGGTGGTTCCTGTCTCTGGGTGCTCTGTGGTGCCAGACCAGCCTTAGTACACCCCTCAGACAACCTCCTGTTGGGTGCGCGTTCTCTCCTGACCCCATAAGGCAGTCACACCCCCATGCACTGACCCCGCTTGCTCGGGGCCCTCCTCCAACCCTTCTACGTTCCTCCAATTCTCTCTGCCACCCTGATCCCCAGGCACTTGCTGGTGTCCCTGTGTCACACCATGGCTGCTGTTTTGCTTTTGAGTTCCCCAAATCCATTTACCCAATTACCTATAATACCAGTATATTCTCTCACTTAAAACAATGCTGCCCTGACTGATAGGCGTTGTTTTCAGCAATACACTGTGCCCACCTGTGGTTTTCTTTGTACTCTGTTTTTTTCACTAGTAAGAAAGCTATTTTTCCTTGACAAGTTTCAATTGCCTCATTTGTGGAATGTACAAAACTTTCATGTTCTGCACATTGACACTGCAAAATATTCACTGAAAATATGAATATTAAATCTAATACATGTTCAATTAATTTGTTTGGTTATTAAAAGCAGTGTATTATATAATTTAAAAAGTCATCTCTCTTCCCAGATATGCATTACATAATTATTATTGTCATTATGGGTTTTACGGGTTTTTTGGTTGTGTTTTTTTTTTTGTTTGTTTGTTTTATTTTTTTGGCCAGGACAATATTGAAAAGAAATAGTGCATATCTTTGTCTTGTTCTGACTTTAACGAGATAGCTCTATAACAATAAATTATACTCTCTTGACTTTCAATACGTATAATCAAGTTAAAATAGTTTTTTTTTTGTCTTAGCTTACTAAAGAGTAGAACTCATTTCATTATTAGATTTCCTAATATTGGCCATTTTCCTCTTCCTGGCACATATTCTATGTATATACTGCTACTTGGTTGGCTATTATTTTGTTTTGAATGCTCCATATTTTATTAAAAAGTAAAATCAGCATATATACATATATATATATACAGTGTATAATATATACAATATTAATAGCAAGGTTATACCAACCACTAAAAATACTAAAAATGAACCTGCCACCTTTACTTCTCTACACATCCTGTACACTTCTAAATAACATACAAGTGGTTGTTTTCCTAAAATTTAATAAAATTTAAACATAAAACAATGTCAAAAATCTCCTTGAGTTACAGATTATTATTACCTTTCAAACTTCTCAATGATTAGTGACCTATTCAATATTTATAATTATACCAGAAGTAATTTGGATATTTAGTTTTCAAAACTTGTTCATTGATTTCAATTTCCCAAGGCATGAAAGTGAAGTTGCCCACAACGGTCCCTTTTAACTTCAAACGTTTACGTTTGTGATTACTTTCCCCGATATGTTACTGCTAAAGCTTATTTCTATGCTTCTTCATGTCACAACAGATTCCTAAAGAACTGTGTATTTTATTGTGAGAATGACCTTTTAATATTTTTAATGATCTCATTCCCAACTTTCTGCTTTTTCTCTTAAACTCGTTTATTTCATCTTGTAGCTGTTACTGCTTTCTTAAATTCTTATGTCAAATACTTTTCTTATCATTTTGAGTATGTCTTGTCTTTCATTTCTAGCTTCTCTGTATTTTAACCTTTACCTCAAGGCTTTTAATGAGAACATTATTAAAATGAATTCATGGTGTTTTGGGATTTATTTCCACATTTTGTTCTAAATAGGCAGTTAATGCAATTATTATCAAAGTTTATTTTCCACTTTGACTAATTAGTTTATATTTTCTTGGCAGCCTAGTATATGGTATGTTGTTGAAAAAGTTAACATTACCCTTTATTACCAACTAATATATTTATTTTTTCCAACTAATATATTTCAACATAAATTCCACATTATCATTAATCTTATGCATTTTTAAATAAAATCTCAATAGAAAGAAAGAAATGTAGGAGAAATGTTACTAAACCTCTTGAGTTTAAAAATAAGAAAATCAATTTGTCTAATAAACTGATAATTGTACTTCAACCATCCCAGCTGAATTGCATTTTCTTTTTTTTTAATTTTTAAATGTTTACTCATTATTTTTGAGAGAGACAGAGAGACAGAGAGACAGAGAGAGAGGGAGACACAGAATCCAACGCAGGCTCCAGGCTCTGAGCTGTCAGCACAGAGCCCGATGCAGGGTTCAAACCCAAGAATCTTGAGATCATGACCAGAGCCTAAGTCAGATGCTTAACCAACTGAGCCACCCAGGTGGCCCAAATTGCATTTTCATTGTACCGTATTTTCAAAACAAAAATAAAATTAGTGCTATAGAAAGAACACTTTTTTCTCTTTCCCCCTGTTTTAATGATAATGGGTTGGGCACAGCATTTCCCCAACAGTGCTTCTTAAATCTCTAGTCACTAGAGATGTTCCTCAAGTACACATCCACAAACACATTCAAGATGCATTTGTAACATCTCCTTTGTTCTTTCTTCACCGTGGCCTTCTCTTCCATGATATGTTTTATTTTCCCAAGGGATTAGGCAATTACATATCCAGTTTCCCGTTTCTCGAATCTCATGATTCCTTTATCATCTGCATGGATGACTTATTCAGTACTTGGGTTTCCAATTCTTCCATTCCTTCCTCCATTCAGATCTGCTGCCAGAGAGTCATGGTTGGGGATCCAGAGGAGCAGGTGGGAAGTTGGCCCTCGGATGCACCACCGCCGTCTGTAACCCGCAGAGAGGCTGGCTGGGTCTGGCCTTGGCTTCGCCTGGCTTGACTCTAGACTTGATTTGCTCTGTGGCTTGTGGCCAAACCTGGCTCTCCAGCCTGGCTTCTTGCTGGTGTAGGTCTCCGCTCTCCCCAGACGAGCTCTGCCATTTCCCCCAGTTTTTGAACCTCACAACCTTCTCAGGATTGCTCAGACCCTGGGGCCACCGCTGTTGTAGGACAGACTTACATCCGCTCCTGTCTCAGTCTAAATGGAACCTTGTCTGGGTTTTCTGAACTCACCTCCGAGGACACATGACAAGACAGGAGGAACAGAAACCGTCGGACTATGAGCCGGAGGTTATTTTTGTAATATTTGTAAAATATTGTAATATTTGTAAAATATTTGTAAAATATTTGTAAAATATTTGTAA